>NW_006767632.1:3298969-3310795 GCF_000300595.1 Phanerochaete carnosa HHB-10118-sp | reverse complement strand
GGACGGCGTACAGGCAGCGCTTCCGAGCTGTAGTATTTCCCGGTCCATTCTAGATGATTCAAAGGAACAACCCGCCTCGGCTGAGGAAGAACCGTCCATCGAGAACCTCGACGTGGGATCCATAGCGCAGCATGCTATGCGGTGCATGCCATCACTCCAATTCATCGCCATTGGTTGTGCGGTCCCAGTCAGAAGACAAGTGTTCGAAGTTACCAACAGCGAAGACGGTTCCCAGAACGGCAAGGTGTTGGTTGAGCTGGTAGCGGGATGCGCGGGATGGAAGAAATTTCACGAGTCGGTCATGTATAAGCCGTGGTGGGGCGCAGATTGTTCTTGGTATTGGGACGAGTAGACGTACAGCAATCGCAGCACGCCTGCTGGAATTCACGTCTCGCTCATGACGATCATGATACCGAGAGTGCATAGCAAAAGCAGAGCCCGGGACTCATGAGTATTCATATCTCGACGATCTTAAGACCAGACGCGCGGACAGCACAGACACGAGGGGAAGACTGGCGTCTTGAAGTCAGTTTGAAAGCGTGGAGCTACTTAAGCTTCGAAGTTTCAAATCCGCCGCCGCGGACGGGCGCTCTCAATCAACGATTAAGCTCTGGCTCCTTCGTCCACCACTTCGAATCCATTCAAGTTTGATGAAGCACACTCATGCCTGCAAGCAGTAAAAGAAACGCAGCTGATGCATTGGCAGACCAACGCGCTGGCAAAAAGGGCAAAACCATCTATACAGCCATCGGGTGGTGGGCCAAGTTCATCGCGCGGACCGACTCCCGCGGCACGATCATCGACCAAGGCGACCGATGCCACGAAGGATTCGAAGCGTGAGATCAACGTCGACACTCCGGAGCCTGTCATTCAACGCAACAAAAAGAAGAACGGCCAGCGCAAAGCAACTGCGCCTCCCGCAGGTGGCGGGCCTGGTGCCGCCGCCAAGGCCGCGCACCGCAAGCTCGCGCCGCCTCGTCCGTTCCCTACCGTGCCCATGTCTGTCTCTGCCACTGGCCCACGCTCTGCGCACATCGAAGGCAATGATTACATATGCATCACACGCAAGACATCGCTGGGCGCATACCTCAGACGGTGCAAAGGTGTGATGCTGAAAGCTGGGTGCGTGCCAGTGGCGAGTAGTCAGTATATGTCATGGGACTAACGAGCGGATTCAGACACAAGACGCTGCATCTTCACGCCATGGGAGCTGCGATACCGCACCTGGTGCAGCTGTCCGTGTCTCTGCCGGGAATACTGTCGTATAATTCAGAAGAGATCGAGACGGAGGTGGTCACGGGCACGGTCAAGGGTCAAGACGAAGTGATTCCGGAGGACTCGGGTGGAGACATCTCGATTCGGTCGCGAGGCAAGTCGACGCTGAGTGTCATTATGAAGATTGCGGACGGCAAAGACGAGGGAGCACATACAGGCAAAGGGAAGACGAAGCCCAAGAGCGGAACTTCGGATGTCAGGATGGGTGATTGAGGGAAGTGGAGGCGGGGTGGTCAGAATGGCGAGAATAAGCGGGAGGCTGGAGAAGGCGATGTGCCAGAGCGGGTGGTCTTTTGAGCCGAGGATGAGGAGGTGAAGTGAAGTGGTGCGTCTTTAAGCTTTAGGCCCGGCACTCTGCAGGCTCAGCATTCAAAGGCTGCTCATACTAAACCTGTGGGATTTGCAGCAACTGGCCGTTTCCTTGCTTGCATGCCTTTATCTGTAATTTTTCACGTGGCTCACATCTGTTACGACCGCGGGTTGCATCCAGCCTTGATATCTCCACACTTGTCTGCTGAGATCCAGGTGCATGTTTTCATGTTGTCGCCAGGGCGGATTTTTGCATCACACGCAAGCTTGTACGCAAGTCACGTTCCCGCGTGCGTGACGTGATATTGATTACGAGGGCCATTGTGCGTAAGCCCTCAGGCGCCTCGAGTAAAAGTCTTCATACCTTTGGGGTCAAAGCTTGATCGCTGCTTTGCACAGAAATTTTCATGCTTTGTTCACCTTTGATTGTGTCGTAATAATATAGCTTTAGCTTCAGATGCTGTCTCCTTGGGCCACCCAGTTGACGGTTAAATCCACGGCGGCCGGGGGACAAAAGCTTGAGGATGTTGTTGCATCCACACTACTCCTCATCGTCTCCCATGTAGCTATTACCACCGACTGATCTTATGGTTCGTGGCACGCCGCCGGTACGTGAGAGTTGGGACTCCCGCAGTAGGACGCGGCTGCTAAGCCTCGAATACAGCACCGGACAGAGACGCTGGACCGCGACAGCTGCCTAATCCAGCGAAAAGCCCCAAGCCACGTGGTGATGCCACTGCCGGCCGGGTACACGAGTGCGATCGGCACAACTCCTTCCGCACTCCAAAAGGCGGCCCAGAGCTGCAGCTGCCCTCACTCAGCGACCACCACCACCACCACCACCACCGTCGAACGACTCTCAGAGTACTGTTCGACAATGCAGCTCGCGTCGTCGGGCCTGCGTGCCCTCCGCGGGCACCAGCCTCACACCCTCGGCAACCCCTCCAGGTCGCTACACACCCCCGCACACCTCCCCCGCCCCGCCCCGGCGGCGCGGCCCACAGGCTCCAGCGTCCAAGCCCTCTTCAGGCACGCCCGCACCTTCCTCTCGACCGTCGCCGGGCACCTCACCGCCCCGGGGGCCTTCGCGCCGCCGCCACACGCCGCGCACGGCTCGCGCTCGCTCCTCGAGCACGCGCACCGCTTCCCGTCCGTCCAACAGCGCCTCCCGTCCGCGACGCGCCTCACGCTCGCGCGGCCGCTCGGCGCACCCTCGCTGCCGCGCGCCCCCGCCGCGGTCCCGCGGAGCATGTTCGACGTCGGCCTCGGCACCGCGCGCGCCTTCTCCACTGCGCGCCCCCTCTTTGACAACCTCGCGCAGAACGTGCCCGTCACCGGCCGCGCGTTCTGGGAGGCCGACTGGGACGTGAGGGTGCAGAAGGACAGGGAGCGCGCGAGGATGCGGAAGTACCAGAAGGAGGAGGAGACTCAGCAGAGGAGGGCGCGCGGAGAGATGCTGTCGCAGCCCGTCCGCGCCGCACGACAGGCTGCGGCTGCAGAGGCCGAGACTGCTGACGACGCAGAGATCCGCGCGGAGCTCGACAGGTACTTTCCCGTGCTCGCCGACGAGGTGGTGACCTACCTGCTCGTCCCACTCGCGCCGACGCCGACCGCGCGCCTGCCTCTAGCATTGACGCCGCCAGCGCACAACGCACACCACCCGCTGCTACCGCTGCCACACCTCGCGGCGATGCACCACGTGCACGACACGCACGCGCTGCGCGTCTCGACGGTGTTCGCGCGGCTGGACGCGGCGCGCGTGTTCGACGCACCCGGCGTCTCGACGTCCGCGTACGGCGACCGCAGCGGGCTCTGCACCGTGCTCGAGGTCCGGTTCGCGGGCTGGACGCAGGCGCGCGTGCGGGGCGTCCTCGGCGAGGCCGGCACGGGCTGGTGCGTCCTCGAGGAGGTCCGCGAGCACGACCCCGGCGACGTGGCGACCGAGGCCGGCGTGGACGACGCCCTGTCTTCTGAGACGTCGGGCTTCGATGTCGACTCTCCGCTGGAAGCTGCGATCGACCCGGCGGCGTCGTTCGTGCTCCCCACCCTCGATTTCTCTGCGTCCTTTGTCCGGGAGACGGACGAGTGGGCGCGCGCCGCTGCGCCGCCGCCGACACCACCCGGGCTGGCAGACCTCGTGTTCCACAACGCGTGGGCCGCCGCCGAGCGCGAGCATGACGGCGACGGCGACAGCACGTCAGACGGCTTGTCGGACTTGTCTGACTCTGTGTCCGACATTGACATGGACGGCTCCGCCTGGGGCGGCTCGTTCGCTCCCTCGCGGCGCTCGTCGTTCGGGGCCTCTGCGTCATCGCACGACAGTTGGACGGCGCTGGGCTTGAGCTCGGGTTTTGCTGGACGGATGGAGCACGACACCCGGTTCGAGGAACCTCGTGAAGCCATGTTCTAGTCTCTCTTTTTTCTTTCTTTTGTATCTCTCGTCTCTCTCTGTATTCTACACACGTCTGTCTGCGATCATGCTCTGCAACACGATGTATATCTCTGACTGAAGTCGCTGCGTCGCCGCTGTCCGCAGCCCCTCGAAGCGGGCGCCAGCTGCGGCAAGCCCCGCGCCACGACGCAGCCTTTTTTTTCTTTCAAGGCCACGCAGCAGTCTGTCTCGTTTTTTGTCTCAGCTCGCGACCGACCACGTCGCTCTTGCACCGTTTTCCCCAGTCGTCCATCCTCCAAAAAAAAAAAAAAAAAAAAAAAAACCCCTGCGATATTTCTGACAGCGATGCGCGCCCAGAGCTGAGCTGTGGAAAAGGCCCATGACAGGAGGCTCAGCCCTCGCCAAAACGAGCATATATTGTCCATGACGTATCCATCTCGGTGAACCCGGCCCCCTCACACCAAGATTTCGAACAACCGCACACGACGCACCAACACCGCCGCTTGCGACTAGCAAGGCCATTAATTGCCCGCGCGTTCCAGATCGCACATCTCCTGCACTTCACGCCCGCACCAGCACTCGCAGTCGCTCGAATGCGGCTTTTGACAGCTCCCAGGTCAGCCGACCCACGCGCGCCAGCTCGGTTTCTCCGGGTGGGTCACCAACAGGGGGCCCAGACCCCCTACCAGCTTTCTCGAACACGCCCGGGTCTCTCACCGGGCAGCGATCACACGCGCACGCGCACACAGAGCGCTGCAAGAGTGGTGTTACAGCGACGGAGGCGCGCGACAGATGCATACGAGATACAATAAGGTAGACAGAATGCGTGCAGGGGGGCTGAGCAGGGTGCAAATGATGAGGGCTAGCGTGGGGTTCACAGACAGAGAGAAGGAGACAATGCAAGTATGGGGACGATGACGTGTGCATCCGAGAGTGTGTGAGTGGGAGAGAGTCCATGAAGTGTAGCAACACCGAAAGCGAAAAACAAAAACAAAAACAAAAAAAATGGAGAGCATATATGCGCGGGTCAAGGTGACAGCAGAAAGTAGTGGGGGTGCCTCCAGCCATGACGGCGAGGCAACAAACCCAGAGAGCGAGCGAGCGAGCGAGCAGGGATCCTGCCCTACACTGGCCATCACGGTGAGCCGACAGACGTAACCGCGCCGACATGCCCCAGCACTGACCATAACAGACGCAGCAGACGCACGGCACGGCCCCCTTTACAGTTTGCGTCGAGCAAGCGGTGGCACAGGCTCATGCGGGGCTCTCAAAGCTCATCTGCCACAGGTCGCACCTGTCGCCCGAGACGAGCTGCATGCCGGCAAAGACCCGCTTGCCCTCGAGCACGTCGATGCGCCGCAGGCCCTGCTGCCGCACGTACTCGTCCAGGAGCGGCGCGTCCCGGCAGCGCTGCGCGAACGCCTCCACCACCCGCCGCCGCGTCTCCTCGCCCTCGAGCAGCCGCGCGCACTCGCGCTCCGTCAGCGGCGTGTGCAGCATGTCGTACACCGCGTCGAACACGTCTCCACACGTGACGCCCTTCGGGTTCCACACGACGATGTCCGGCCAGTGCCGCAGCTGCGCGCACCGCAGCGTCATCCGCGTCAGCCGCACGCCCTCCACCGCCGCCTTGCAAAAGTCGCGCTCCAGCATCTCCGTCCCCGCAGCCGCGCCCCCGCCCGTGTGCCGCTTGATCAGGTACACCGGCAGCCCCGCGTCGAACCGCACGTACCGCCCAGGCGCCGCGCGAGGCGGCAGCAGCTGCCAGTGCAGCCCGAACGGCGCCGCCGTGGGCAGCGGCACCGGCGTCGGCGGCTGCGACGGCAGCTCGCTCGGGGCCAGCAGCGAGGTGTCCACGGGCGTCGGGCCTGTCGGCTTCAAAATGCCCTTCTTCGGTGGCGGCGGCGCCCGCTTCGCGGTCGCGGTCGCGCCTGCCCTGTCCGTCGCCCGCGACGCCGACCGGACGCGCGGCGTCTGGGGCTCTCCTGCGGGCTCTCGTGGCGGCACCACGCACGGCGGGGTGTCTGCTCGCGCCTGGGAAGCAGACGCCCGGCGGGGCTTGGATGATGGTGCGTGGCCCGTCTTCATTGGGGAGTCCGTTCGCTCCGGCCTGTGCGAAGTGGAAGGAGGCCTCGGCCGCTGCTGGTGCTGCCCCACCTGTGGCGTCATCGCCCGAGGTTTGTCCTTCGCGGCCGCCGTCCGTTGTTCCGAGGGGGACGGGCGGTGCGGCGGAGGCACGACGACGTCCATCGAGGCCGCCCTCGTCCGTGCTGGCCGCGCCGGCTTCGGCGCGGGCTCAGGCGAGGCGACGTTCTTCCAGCCCTGCTCCATCAGCGACGGCGCGGTCTTCCATCGTGGCGTCGGCGCGACGAGCTCGGGTGCCTGGGGCGCCGTGCAGGACGGGGTCTTGGGAGGCTTGGGCGGCGGGGACGACGCGACGACCGTGGGCGTGGACGATCGGGAGAGGAGGGACGGGATGCGGCGCCGCTTGACGGGCGTCCCCGGCGAGGGCGTGTGGCCGCTGCTGGACGACGACGAGCCGTCGTCCACGTAGCTCGCCGCCACATTGAGGGTGAGCTTCACGGGGGCAGGTGAATCTACCTCGGGGAGAGGTATCCTGCCGATCTTGGGTGCGGTCGGAGTCGAAACGATGTCGAGCTTCCCTCTCAGACGATCCAAGAGGCCCATCGTGGAGCGGGTCGTTCGTTAGAGTGTCGTGACTGGTGGTCGTAAGCGGAAAGGGAGAGAGGAGAGCTGGCGAGGGGAGATGGGAAAAAGTGGGAAGCAAGGAGCGCAGAGGCGTGGTGGGGGCCAGATCACAGGGAGATGCGGCAGGTCGGTGACGCTTGCTCGGGAGCGAGCTGGACGAATCACTCACCAGTCTCTCTCCAGGGGCTTGTCGTTGTGAGCAGTCCTGCAACCGATGTTGTCCAGGATGTCCTCCCGTCCTCGACAACGCACCTCGCTGTCGGAGCACGCTCCCAAGCGCGGATAAGCGGGCGAGACGGCCAGCAGCGGAGGCAGATCGAGGAGGTATGGGGGCAAGGGAGGCGTATCATCGTCGTGCCCTCACTGCCAACATGAGGCAGCCCACGCACATGGTGCTGGCCTTTTCCCCCAGCGCCTACACGCGCGCTCCCCGGAATGGAAGCCCGCTCCCACATTGCTATTTAGCTGTATTTGCCCCTGTGGGTGCCCCAGCTCCCCCGACCACCCGCCGTTCTCGCCGCCTCACTGAGACCGAGGCACGAGACGGCCATTTTCTGCGCGCACACCGAGCTGCTCTTCCGCTCCAGCGAGCACCGGCCCGCACCAACTAGGTGCATCAGGCGCGAAATGAGCATGAGGCGGGTCCACCCCACAATCGACCTTCTCCGGCACACCCTTCCCCCCTCTCCTGCCTGCCTCGTGCAGACAACTCGAGCAACCATACCCACCGAGTGCCCTGCATGCAGCAACCCCTTCCCGTCGCGCCGGGTGCGTGCCCATGGGCCCGATCGAAAACTCTTCTCCAGATTCGTCGCCTGATTATCGGATCGGTTGCCAGAGGCCGATGCACGCCCCTTGAGATTTCCATGCAGATTTTAGGATTGGCTTAATGTCGGTTAGTTCCATTGCTGCTTCCTTCCTGGCAGGCATTTTTTAATCGTGAGCCGTCGTGCTGGCCCACGCCGCTGCTTCCTTTTTTCATAGCGAACTCGCGGGCTCTCGCCAGATGCGAGATCCAAGGGATCGCCGAGCCTGCGCCATTTTTGGTGCTCGCTCGTGAAGCACCGGTTCGCGACGATGTGGCAATGCGGTTTCCACATACGGGCCCCAGGACCCGTCCTCCTCACAGATACCTGGCTGTACGCCACAGTATTCGGCCGTCGAAAACGGAGCGCTCGTACTCAGTCTCTCCACCCTCTGCGGCAGCAATATTAATAGGCACCCCGCTTCTCGAATTTCCGTGCCACCTTTCCATTGTGCGCGTGCTGCGTACCGCTCTGCATTGATTACTCTGTAGCGCCATGGAGTGCCGTTGCGTTCCCTCTGAAACGAACCTTAAGGACTGTCACGAGAACTGCTGTTTATCACATTGCGGCAGAAGCACGGTCACCGCACACCCCATTCGATAACGCAGACGCAACACATCTAGCTATGCGTCTCAGCCCAGCAAAGTGTTCCGCGTGAAGCGACAGCGACAGCTCCGACTCTTCTTCGGACTAGAACCAAGTATGCTTCTAGGTGTGTTCCTAGTACACCGAGCGGCGGGCGGCGAGCCGAGACCCGCGAGCGTCCACTGCCAGCCTGAGAATATCACGCAGGCAGGCTGAGGCAGCGCGTCCACAGTCGCTTATAGAGCAAGCCGCCAGCTCGGGGCTCGACCCCGAGCGACTGCCCGCCACGAGCGATGTGCGGCCCCTCAGATAACCTCCATGACCAAAAGCACGAGCGATGGACGTGGTCATGTGGTGGCGCAGATTGGAGCTGACGACTGACTTTTGACCGTGTCGTCCGTCTCGAACGCGGGTGTGCTGCTGCTGCTGCTGCAGAGACGCTTCGGGCCACAATCAGCCACGCGTCTGCTGCGGAGGGAGGGGACCGCGACCGTTGCGGAAAAAGTTGGAGAACATGTGTGTGGCAGATTGACGTTAGCAGGTGGCGCGCCTGCCAATGCGCAGTCGTATCAGAGCGCCTCATTTGACCTGGTATACAACAAGTCAACACTTGAGGTTGGGAAAACAGTAGCTGTGTAATACGAGACGCACATTGGCTGCGAAAACCGCAGCCACTGCCAGAGAAAGTCGGCAGACCTTGCAAAGGCAAACTGCCGGCACTGATAGCATGCAATATAATACGGCACATTGAAAAATCCGGAGCTCTATCGTCCCAGAAGAATAACGGTCTCGTGCAGTGTGAGCGATGATAGGCAAGACAAGAGACATGAGGTTCAAGGGGAGATGCATAGGCTTTCTGTTTGGGGTATGAGAGATGACGGGGGAAATATACCACCAAGCGCCAGTGACATGGAGCCAATAGAATGCGTGCGTCCCAATTTCAGGCAGAATATCCAAGAAAAAAAACCTTACGCGTGACGGCGCAGATATAATGTTCAGCACAAGTCCCTATTCCGCCATCTCTACAGCATTCTCTGCTGTCTCTGCTGCAGGCTCTGCAGTCTCTTGAGCAGCCTCAGCTGGAGCTTCATCGACCTTCTCGCCTTTGGCTTCACCATCAGCCTCGGCAGAGGTCTCAGCCTCAGGTGCTTCCGCGACCTCTTCATCTTCGCCTGGAGCATTCTTGCTGCCAATGACAGTCGCGTTGAACCTGCGCACCCACGGTTAGCGCCACGCCCACCAGACAAACGAACACCAACGCACGTCATCATGACCTGCACCTTCTCCATCTCTCCCGTCTCGTTGTTCTCCAGCTCGATAGTGACGCGTTTGGTGCCTTTCCAGCCGTAGCTGCCCGTGCTGAACGTCGTCGGCGCCAGCGACGTCTGGCCGATGAACCCCGGGTCCGTCTGTGCGATGTCCTTCGCGTCCTCTACCAGGACAGGCGGCGTGTGGGTGAGGTTCACGTGGATCGGGAGGGCCTTCGCCTTGAAGGCTGCAGCGCCTAGCGAGGCCTGCGGCGTGCTCAGCACGGGCACAACGCGTACAAAGACGGTTTGCGCACCTTGGAACCCCTCTTGGCTCCCTTCCCAGCAGCCTTGCCGTTCGCTGGCGCGTCGGTCTTCGCGACCTTGGAGCGCGTCGTGCGAGGCTCGGTTTCAGTAGCAGCGCGTTTCTGGCCGCCTACTCTCATCTGTCAGCGTGAGTTCCATCCTAGCATGCAGGAGCGACTCACGGGGAGGCATGTCGAGGTGTGTAGGATGGGCGTAGCGGTGAGAGATGTCGGGATACGAGCACGAAACGAACCTTAGTCGCGGCGCTCCACTTGGCCCTTATATGCAATTTCCAAATTCCCACCGTGGGCTTGACGACCTCCGTAAGCGACGTGACGTCACGCGCACGGGAGCGTGATTGTCCGTGGTGTGAAAAATCCGCCCGGAAGACACTGAGAAACGAGGGTGAAAAGATGGAGACATGAGACTGGATCTCTACCGACTAGTGCGGAGATATCGAGGCTGAGTGCAACCTGCGGCCGTAACGAGTGTGACGTGAACTGCGTGAAATACCGCAGACTAATACATGTGAGACGCGAGCGAGGACGTGTCAGGAGCCAGATTAACCCTATAAGCTCGGTATGAGCGACCACTCCTTGCAAGTATCAGGCCTAAAGGCCCACTATGTTGCTCCTCCTCCGCATCCTCAGCTCGAAAGACCACCCGCTCATCGCCCTCCCCGGCATCCCGCCCGCTCTTGCCACCATTCTCGCCACTCTGACCACCCGCCTCTGCTGCCGCTTCCCTACATCGCCCATCCTGGCATCCGAAGTTCCGCGCTTGGGCTTCTTCTTCCCCTTGCCTGTATGTGCTCCCTCGTCCTTCCCGTCCGCAATCTTCATAATGATACTCAGCGTCGACTTGCCTCGCGACCGAATCGAGATGTCTTCATCCGAGTCTTCCGGAATCACTTCATTTGAACCTCGACCGTGCCTGTCATCACCTCCGTCTCGACCTCTTCCGGGCCGTAAGGCAGTATTTCCGGCAGAGACACGGACAGCTGCACCAGATGCGGTATCGCAGCTCCCATGGCGTGAAGATGCAGCGTCTTGTGTCTGAATCCGCTCGTTAGTCCCATGGCATACTGACTTCTTGCCACTGGCACGCACCCAGCTTTCAGCGTCACACCTTTGCACCGTCTGAGGTATGCGCCCAGCGGTGTCTTGCGTGTGATGCATATGTAATTCTTGCCTTGGACATGCGCAGAACGTGGGCCAGTGGCAGAGACAGACATGGGCACGGTAGGGAACGGACGAGGTGGCGCGAGCTTGCGGTGCGTGGCCTTGGCGGCGGCGCCAGGCCCGCCACCTGCGGGAGGCGCAGTTGCTTTGCGCTTGCCGTTCTTCTTCTCGTGCCGAATGATAGGCTTCGGAGTGTCGACGTTGATCTCACGCTTCGAATCCTTCGTGGCATCGGTCGCCTTGGTCGATGATCGTGCCGCGGGAGTCGGTCCGCGCGATGAACTTGGCTCACCACCCGATGGCTGTATAGATAGTTTTGCCCTTTTTGCCAGCGCGTTGGTCTGCCAATGCATCAGCTGCATTTCTTTTACTGCTTGCAGGCATGAGTGTGCTTGTTCAAACTTGAATGGATTCGAAGTGGACGACGAAGGAGCCAGAGCTTAATCGTTAATTGAGAGCGCCCGTCCGCGGCGGGGGATTTGAAACTTCGAAGCTTAAGTAGCTCCACGCTTTCAAACTGACTTCAAGACGCCAGTCCCCCCCTCGTGTCTGTGCTGTCCGCGCGTCTGGTCTTAAGATCGTCGAGATATGAATACTCATGAGTCCCGGGCTCTGCTTTTGCTATGCACTCTCGGTATCATGATCGTCATGAGCGAGACGTGAATTCCAGCAGGCGTGCTGCGATTGCTGTACGTCTACTCGTCCCAATACCAAGAACAATCTGCGCCCCACCACGGCTTATACATGACCGACTCGTGAAATTTCTTCCATCCCGCGCATCCCGCTACCAGCTCAACCAACACCTTGCCGTTCTGGGAACCGTCTTCGCTGTTGGTAACTTCGAACACTTGTCTTCTGACTGGGACCGCACAACCAATGGCGATGAATTGGAGTGATGGCATGCACCGCATAGCATGCTGCGCTATGGATCCCACGTCGAGGTTCTCGATGGACGGTTCTTCCTCAGCCGAGGCGGGTTGTTCCTTTGAATCATCTAGAATGGACCGGGAAATACT
>NW_006767632.1:3273525-3292903 GCF_000300595.1 Phanerochaete carnosa HHB-10118-sp | reverse complement strand
CGACGATAAGTCAAGCGATGAGCCGGAGGATGTGGATGTGGATTTGTTAAAGTGTAGCGTCATCGGACGCAGAACTTGAGGAGAGTGGCGGCGACAAGATGGGGCTCTCAGATGATCACAACTCAGACACGGAAGAAGACCCTGAGCCTTCTCGCAAACGCAAGAGAGCATGACCGCATCTGTATTTATGGCCGTGGTATATACAGGGCGTTGTTACTACATGCCGATAAACTCGATTTGAAAAGCATAAACTTCTACATTATCTTCGATACATGAGTTGTACAAACCGTGCGAAAATAATCGCAATCCTTGGGCAGGTATCCAGCTGGACCTGTTGGGTGACTGTCGTGTGACCCACTACCTGGTGACCAGATGAGCTACCACATGGTAGCCAGACCTTACCGGCCGTCTGGTAATCATACGAGAGAGACGCTTCAGCCATCTGATCGCTCGGGTGGCTCACGGTTTAGGCGCGGGTGTGGACTCTACCTGGGCGAAAATTGGCGGTGTATCCTAGCTTTACTGGTCCCAGTGCACGATGAAGAGGCTTGCTAAGGCATCCCTGCATCTCGGCGACGGCAGGGCGAGGCAGCGATCGCGTTTCTTCAGGGCTTGTCGTGCTCCTCTCTGCTTCGCTCGCCGCTGACACTCGCCACATTCCTTCCAAGCTATCTTTCTGACACGAGACGCAATGATCCTCCAAGCAACATGCTCGCTGGTTGCGCACGGCGACCTCGCGAACGTTCGACGCGGTCATGTTCCTGCTCACCAGCGAATCGGCTTGTGGCCTTCCACCGTACGCAGATCAGCTCTGGCTAGAGTACGCAAATTCATCTTACTTTTGCAGACACTCAGCACAAGCTCAACACAGTATGCCTAGACCAATCCAGATGCGGACACAGTGGTCGCGCCTCTTGTAGCTGGTTGACTCGTGTTTACAGACTTCCAAGTGTACATGTCAGTCGCCGTACCCGAGCGTTCCCCTGATCTCGACTGTGTGATAGAGCTGATTTTGTCAATTGGATTTCTCGAATTAGACGTGCCTTCTGCTCACAGCAATAAGCACTAATTACATTGAAAAATCAGACCCTTGTGTCGAGCAGAAATTATGGTCCGGTGCTGCTTCTGGTACCAGCTATGAACCCGGTAGGAAGCGCTGAAGCGCAACTCCTAGCTCATGTGAGAGACCAGCACCACAAGATTCCAATGGCTCGATTGCAGCAACGCATTCGCCAGCCATCGCTATGTCCTGCTGACAAAGGTCAAGCTGCAAGTTGGAGACAGCTTGGGTCAAGGTCAGTACGCCATCGGAGGGGCAATCAGACTGCGCTTAAGGCTTACCCTGGACAGAATTCCCATTCTGCGAAGGCGTGGTCCACCTCATCTTGCCCGTCCCATTGCGCAGCGAGCCGCCCCAGCCTCTGTCTGCGTAGTACTTGTCGACCAAACGAGCTAGAAGTCTCCAGATCTCAGCCCATAGAGTGCTGGTACCGTCGTCGAAAGGGTTCAGAAGTCTGCCGCCTGCAGAAAGCGAACTGCTGCCGGCGAGGGAAACAAAGCGTTGATATATGCGCAGATAGAGCCGACAGAGGCGGACGTGGTCCAGGGGATCAAACCCTCTCAGCTGATGCTCGTACTTCCCATCCAACAACCTTTGCAGCCTGTGACATGACTGCTCCAAACACTTGATCGCCTCTGCACGTCGGGTCAGACTCAGTCGGAGATGGACATATCATTGTGGCCTACCGTCGCTGGATGCCTGGACAAGAACTTCCTTGCATAGCCGCCCAATCGCAGACTCTTCGTCCAGCCGATCCTGCTCGTGCAGTCCCGCAAAGAACAACAGAAGCCCGGAGCCATCTGGATCCTGCCACATCGACGTGAAGATTTTGATCGTGACCGACTGTGGCGCAGAGAATGACAGCTGACCGAGGGACATTATGACCTCCTTAGATACGTCTGGCCACGTCCCAGAGGGCAGATGGATCCTCTCAGCTGTATTACTCAGCAGGTCCCTGACATCGTTGAGGACTCGCTGCCGCTCCTCTCCGTGCAGACGTGGCTCGCAGTCCATGCCCTGAATGACGGCTGCGAAAGACCGGTGGGTATGAGTCGAGTCATTGAGCTTGCTGCAGAGGTACGGCGTATACAGCGCAAGTGAGTTCCTCAGGACTATGCCGTTCTCGCATACGTCCAGGTAATTGGATGCCAGCGGAGAGAACTGTGGGCAGTAGATGGATTTGCCCAATTTGATAGCTGCTGTACGATTGCTGAAGCAATTGCGGAGACTGTGAGTAGTTATCCAAGATGAATATGTCCTCCTTTCAAGGCATGCGGCCTCGATCCAGGACCACCGCTCCGCTGGCGACGGCACCAGAGGTTGAAAGTATATTGTGATCTTGGCTTCCTCAAAGACATTCTTCCACCCAAAGTATCTTCAATGAGCGTCAGCATCGACTTCCCACGCACGGCAACAGGACATACCGTGCATGGGCCCAAATCTCAATCTTTCTGCCCTCCTGAATTCTGCGCACCTCTGCAGATGTGGCGTTCCATTCGAATTCGTAGGACCACGTTTTCGGGTCACCACGGCGGTTGGTTACAAGCCGGGGACCGCCGTCGACGTCGACGTCGAGCCGCCCCTCGGTGCATATGGTAAACCACATCCAGGACCTGTTAGACAGCCGGTCAGGACCCGGGATCCACCCTTGGTCGTGGCTTCGGATGAGGAGAGAGACGTGCATGATCCTGTTGGATTGTGCCTGAGTTAGGGGTATGGCGAGTATGAGAGTGTGATCGTCGACTGCTATTCTCCGGCCGCTGGATTGCGAGATGGTGGGGAGATAGTCGGTGTAACTGAAAATCCTGTCCACGATACGACTCAGAAGGATCTGCCTAAGCAAGGACCGCGTGCGAACTACATCTGCACACGTCGACGCAGAGATGGTCACTGTTGCTGGAGAGCTAGCCGGTTGGTTGTGATGCGCGCAGAGGAGAGTAAACGGACGACGTACGCAGATTATATGCAGTGTAATCTGGCGGCAAAGTCTGGGGAAATGTATCTACCAACGTTGATTCATCTGACATGTCTGATAGGGTACTTCTTGCAGAGCCGGCCACTGTTTCGACAGTATGTAGTCTCTGACTGGGGGAAACCGCACGATGCGAGACATCGTCCGTACGGCGTGGACTGAATCGCGCGAACCACCGAGTAAGAGTCTTCACCATAGTGAGCAACGGGATCGAACATTGGTCTCCCAAAGCAAAGCAAAGCAAATCTTGTAGATCTTGTTACAGTGACGGGACTCAGGAGGACCCCTACATATTCCCTAATAGGTCCCTCCCAATGCGGGTACAAACCGAGAGCCGTTCTCGGATCCCAACGGGGGTGCAAATGCCACAATCTGGCCGGAGGGCCGATATGTTGTGCGGGTACAAACCCCGGCTAAGTATTGGTCGAGGACCAATCAGGGTGCGGGTAACGACCAGGTCGGGGTCACCGGCACACGACCACGAGGACAGGGAGAGACAGTAGCATCTAGTTATCGTCGGAGGTTAATTTGGCCAAAAACCCACAGTAATGCGTGAAGCGCAACGAAATGGTGTCAGACCATAGTGAAGTTAACGCTGTGGCAAATATTCCGGCGCGGGGTCCAGGAGCGAACCTTTTTGGGGTCCGAAGCCGGAGACGCCCAAAAGCTCTCCCACGCACGCGTTCGTCATGACGCGCTTGCACCTTGTTGAGCAGGGCGTGCTCAATTCTACATGGATGGTTTCGCGCCAGCTTACAGTGGTGGACAGCTTTTCCGCTGGTGCTGTAGATGTCGATCAGCCGTGAAACATGATTCGTAACATCTGCTGCCGACTCCGTCTCAACCACCACTCTGCATCGGCCTGCAAGCTCTGCTGGTCCCCGGTGCACGATGAAGGGACTTGCAGAGTGTCCCAAATTACAAATTGACCTTGAAAGGCGCTGATCTTGAGATAGCCTAGAAGTCAGATTCTAAGGTACTTACAAGGGCCTTAAAAGGCCCTTAGAAGGCGTTTAAAGGATTTCGTTCTGCTTACAAGGTACTTAGAAGAGGGACGAAACGTCTCAAGCCCGAAATGTAATTTGGGACAAGGTGCTCCTGCAACCCAGAGCGAGGCCGCAGTCGCGTTTCTTCACGCTTGTCGTACTCCTCTCTGCCGCCCTGACACTCGCCACCTTCCTTCCGACCTATCTCACGCGTGACGCGACGCTCCTCCAAGCGGCACGCCCGCTGGTTGCGCACAGTGACCCCGCGAACGAGTGGAAGGACGACGTCTGGCCGCTGCGCCCGCCCACACCTTGGGATATCTCCACGGACTTCCCGTACCCCCGCAAGCTCGACTACGATGTCACCCAAGGGACATGGATCCGCTTGGACGTGAACCCGAAGAGTGGAGATATCGTGTTCGACATGCTCGGCGACACCTACTGCATACCCGCGAGCGCGTACAAGGACGGCGTCGGCGAGCGCACGAGGGCTCGCCCAGTCCTGCTTGGCGTGCCGCACGACTCTGACCCTCACTTCTCGGCGGACGGAAGCAAGGTCGTGTTCCGTAGCGATGCACAACTTGGTGTGGAGAATATCTGGATGACGACATGGAAGGGATGCGACGCAATGGACGTTCGCCCGCACGACGCTCGCGGTGAACTGCAGCTTGCTTTGGCTCGGCAAAATGAGGAGGAAGATGCTCTGGCAAGAGGTGTCAAAGAGACTGAATCGGAAAAGGAGAGACGACTTCTGAGGGAAGGAAGGTTGCATGGTGAGTTCAGCTACTACGCTGTATGAATCGTACTGGATGCACCTCATAGCTCATCGAGTCACCAACGAGACATACCGTACGGTCTCTGACGCTCGCTTCCACCCATCTGGCAAAAAGGTCATCGCGACCAAATGGTATACCTCCAGGTACTGTCTCGGAGCCGAAGAAGGCTGGGAATACGAGATTCCCGACGCGTTCGACACCAAGATCGAGGCGGGGAGCGGCAAGCGCGTGGTTTCGAGGACGCTTCCTCTCGGTTGGAGTTCTGAGGACTACGGTGACCAGCAAATCGGCCCGGAACAATTCATTTGGAATGACGAAGACAGTTTGATCTATGTGAAGAATGTTATCGACGCCGACACGCTCACGTACAGCAAGGACGTGCACTCTGGTATCTACGCCATATTCTCTACCAACCTTACGAGCCAGACGACGACGACGTTGGTGGGCTCCCTCCCCGGTGGTGCTAGCCGGCCCGAGCTCTCTCGCGATGGTCGGACTCTGGCGTTCGTCCGTCGGGTGCGAGACAAGGAGGCTCTCGTGCTCAAGTTAGCGAGTATCTTATCCACCATGTCTTATTACTAATTTTGCTTCGCAGGGACCTTGTCACCGGCAGTATTCATCATGTCTGGCACGGTTTGACCTACGATCTGACCACTATATCTGCGCCAATGGGCACCTACCCATCCTTCGCTTTCACACCCAAGGATGACGCAATCATTATCTGGGCTGCCGGTCAGATTTACCACGTCCCGATTTCGACAAACTCACGAGGCGAGCGCACGAAGGCGAATGCGTCTCCTTCGCCTATTCCATTCTTGGCACACGTAGAGAAGCGCATCGCTGATACAAGGAACAGTGATACGGACATCCTCGCCATCGAGACCCACGACACGCAGCGTGTCTATGCCTTCACCGAACTCCGCGTCAACGATAACGGTTCGAAGGCGTGTTCCAAGCGGCGGGTGTCAACTACGTATACGACGTCGAGGACGAAACGGTGGCGGCTGTGCCGGTGCTGGACAAGCAGGCAGCGTACTTCTCGCCGTCGTTCGTACCGAACGCGGAGGACCTAGTGGTGCATGCACGGTGGTCGGACACGAACTTTACGACGTTTGAGATCGCGAATGTCAGCTCTGGCGACGCGTACGAAGTGACCGGGCTTCCTCTCGGACGGTACTTCTCTCCGGTGTTGTGCGAATGCTCCGGGCGGCAGAGGCGGATCGCCTTCATGAAAGCTAGCGGAACTTACCTCTCGAAGGACGTCACCCTCGCCGCAGCCACCGGTCTGTACCTCGGCGGAACCTACCTCTCAGGGGACATCGTCGCCACCGCGGGCGCCGGTCTGTGCATCGCCGACCTGGTCCTGCCGTCCAGCCCGTCGCTCGTCCAAAACACGCTCGAGGTCAAGAACGTGCAGTTCGTGTCCTCGGCGCCCGTGCAGGACTCGCCGCCGCAGACCAAGGTCCGCTTCCTGGACAAGGCCGCCAAGATCCTCGTGTAACAGAGGAGCCACGCCTTCATCATCGACCTCGCGGCCGGCCCTGACGAGTACGGCGAATACGTGCACGAGACGGTCGCGAGCGGCGCGATGTCCACAGAGCTCGTCGTGAACCCGCGCACATCCGAGGTCGCGTTCGTCGACTTCATGCACGTGTACCACGCGCCGGAGGTGGCGGCCGACGAGGCGGTGTGGAGCAAACCTGGAAACGCGACGAAGGGCGTCGCGCGGCTGAGTTTGGACGGAGGGCATGATGTGGTGTGGAGTGGGGACGGGAAGAAGCTGTTCTGATTCCTTGGTATGTGTCGTTTTCTTTGCTGAATCCTTTCGACCGGTTGGACTCACTGTGTCTGCAGGGCCGTATTTGCACTCCGTTGAAGTCTCCTCCTTGGGCAAGTGCTCGTCCGAGATTGCAGATGACACACTCAACTTCGGGATATCATGCACGAAGAAGCTGGTCGAGTTCTCTGAGATTGTCGTCAGGTACCCGTCGGACGTGAGCCGTCTCAAGGCTGACGCTATGGCTGCCCTGCACACCAACGACGAGCAGGCGTTGGCGAATGCCGATGTCCTTGTCTTTACGAATGCCACACTGCTCACTATGGAGTCTGGAAGCCTCTTGCAGGATGTAATGCACGATGCGGTCCTTGTCTCTCGAGGTGGCAGGGTCGAGGCAACCGTGGGCATTGAGGACTACGTTGTCCCGCACGGTGCGACTGTGATCAATGCCGAGGGCGGTTACATCGTCCCTGGCTACATCGATATTCATGCCCACTGGGCTGGGTTCGCTGACTTTTTCCCTGCGAAGTCATGGGAATTGGAGACGTTCCTCGCCTATGGCGTCACCACGCTGCACAAGTACGCCGCACGCTCTGAGCTTTCGTTTGTTGACGGCCTCTGACACTGCTTCCCGCAGCCCCAGTGCAACCAGCGTCCGTGGCTTCTGGGAGCGCTTCCGTGGCTTCTGGGAGCGCTTCCGTGTCGAGCGAGGCCAGGAGAACGGGCCGCGCATCTTCCAGGTTGGCGACAGGATCTACGGCGCAGGCGCACCGGGGATCCACCAGGACATCACGACGATGGACGAGGCGTATGCTGCGCTGGTCCGCATCAAGGCTGAGGGCGGGCCGGCGAGCTACTCGTACAAGAACTATAATCTCCCGTCGCGCGCAACCTGTCGATGCTCTGTTTCCCCGAGGGCGGCATGAATTACGATTGAGATCAGACATACATCGTCGACGGTATGTGCCTTTCTCTCTCTGCACTCTAGTTGTCCGGCGTCGCTGAGCTTTTGCGGCAGGCATGACCACGATCGAGCACGCGCTGCCTGTGCCGCAGCTCTACGACGACATCTTGACGCTGTTTGTGCGCAGCGGTACAGGTCTAACACCGACGCACGTCGTCAACTACGGCGGTGTGTTTGGAGAGCAGTATGTCTGGGCGACGGAGGATGTCCCGAACGACCCCAAGCTGCGGCGGTTCACGCGGCACGGCATTCTCGAGGCCCTCTCCGAGTCCACGGCGCGCCCAAAGAACTGTTGGTGCCCTTTATTCTCGACCGCATCACTCTAAATCGCTCGCTGACCGTTTGTTGCTCTAGCGTACGCACTGTTCAACACCTCGGAGTCAACCGCAAAGATGGTGCGCATGGGCCTGAGGGCGCACATCGGCGCGCATGGCGAACCCCCGCTGGGCCTGAACTACCACGCCGAGATGTTCTTCGCGCAGCGGGGCGGCCTGTCTAACTACGAGGTCATCCGCGCGGCGACGTTCGACGCCGCGAAGACGCTTGGCATCTATGGGTCGCTGGGGTCGCTGACGCCGGGCAAGCTCGCAGACTTGGTGGTGTATCCATCCGTGTTTGACGTGCTGGAGGGCGACATCAGGAAGACGAGGGACATCCGGTACGTCGTGCGTGGCAGCAAGGTCTGGGACGCGGAGACGATGACCGAGGTCTGGCCTGTCAAGGGCAGGAAGCAGGTCATGCCTCTGATTAATCCAGAGTGATTATTTCGGCTTTTACATGGTGCTGTAGACTAAACGCAATAATCGCACTGCTTGTTAACCAGAATCATGTACTACTACATTGCACCTAAGAATTGGCTTGTTGCTATGCTAGTCTTGGATTACAGGTCGAACTCAAAGTCAGAGTCGTCGTCTTCCTTCTTCCTAATGTTCTTTGGCGTCTTGGCGTTTGTACTTGTGACATGCGAACGCATTCTCGACGACGGCTCGTCATCTTCGTCATCGTCATCGTCCTTGTCGTTCTTTTTCCGACCGGGGCCACCGCGCTGCGGGACGATTGCACCCGCCAGGATGAGCACGGCCTCGAGCTCTGCGGCGGGGATGAGAAACGAGCCAGGTAGAACAAAGACTAACCACACCTTCAATCTTGCGCTCTCGGTCAGCACCCCAGGCCACAATCTGGTTGATGACCTCGCCCTTCCGGTAGACGATGAACATCGGCATTCTAGTGTCTGGAAGGTTCGGTATGCACTTGTCCCCCACGATCGAAACAAACTTTGTATGTGGGTGCCTTTGCCCGAGGGTCCGCACATGCTCAAACGCGCGGTCGCTGCGTGGCATGCTAGGACACGGTCGGTTATAAGCCCCTCCGCCACCACACAGACATGACACTCGGCTGCTTACCCGTCCTTGTACAAGAAACACACCACGCCGGTGCCTTTGTCGGCCATGTCCGCGTCGTCGCTGTCGACCCGGCTGGCTTCGGTCACCTCGCGCGTGTAATCCTCCCTGCCGATAGGATATACACATCCGAAGCGTGCGTTCTGGAAGCGTTGCAGCTCACGGAGGCGCTCCTTCCGGATCTGCTCGATGACGCGTGCGGTCTCGTCGTCGCGGGCGTCCTCCGCGGCGTCCTGGAGCTCGTCGATGTCTAGATCCTCGAG
The DNA here is from genome assembly GCF_000300595.1 of Phanerochaete carnosa HHB-10118-sp. Taxonomy (NCBI): domain Eukaryota; kingdom Fungi; phylum Basidiomycota; class Agaricomycetes; order Polyporales; family Phanerochaetaceae; genus Phanerochaete; species Phanerochaete carnosa. Next base: position 3,283,705 of record NW_006767632.1, on the reverse strand, counting down.
CCGCTCGTGGAGCGACGGCGGGGGCGGCGGCGAGGGGGATGGAGGGGTCGCCGGGCGGGGTGGCAGGATGCCGTGCTTGCGGAGAGCATCGTTACTGAGCGGCAGGTCGGAAGAGTTTGAGATTGCAGCGCATGATTGCTCACAATTCGGTGTCTTCGTTAGGATTAATGGCCATGATTGGTGTGCTGCGTGGATGTGCGGTGTGCGGAGGGGACGGTAGCGGCTTAAATACCAGAGTACTACGGATGGGCGCAGCTTGCTGCGAGCCGCGGCGCAGTCACAAATGGTTGCCAAATCCAGTTGTCACAGCCGTACTGTCACAGCCCTTGCGGAATTTCGAGGTTTCTCCCTTCGTCTTCTTCTCACCGACTCGTCCTCCGTCCTCCATCCCCGCTAGTCGCGCTCGGCGATGCGACTTCGTCTACGTTAAATCTCGCTTGTCTACGATACAGATTGTGCTTACGTAGGTTTCGGCGCTGGCACGATGGCGCAGTTCCAAGACGTGAACGAAGCTCTCCTCCCTCGACGATACCAAGAGGAGATCTTCTCTCGCGCTCAAGAGCGCAACGTCATCGCAGCCCTCGACACTGGCAGTGGCAAAACCTACATAAGCACGCTCCTTATCAAGTGGATTGCAGCCCGCGATGCCGGGCTGGGCAAGATCATCGTTTTCCTCGTTCCGAAAGTGGCACTCGTTGAACAGCAGGGCGACTTCATCGCAAGAGAAACGCCCCTGCGTGTAAGCAAGTGTTATGGAGCAACGGCTATCGACATGACGGACAGGCGGGGATGGAGGAAGGAGATTGAGTTACACGATGTACTTGTAATGACCGGTGCGTGTCTCGTTCTCCCGAGCGGCCTTTCGTCTCTGAAGTATGTGTGTGGCGGTCTATAGCTCAGATATTTCTGAACATTTTGACCCATTCACATTGGACTATGGACAAGGTATGTGGTAAACCAGCTGCCTCCATTTTGCTCAGCTCTTGTGCTTGTACTTCGGGCGACAGACCGACCTACTCTCTTTTCCCTTGCTCAGCTTGCCGGCTCTCTTCTGAACATGTTAGTGGCCACAAGCCGCGCAATTCCGCCGTCAGCATCTGGTGTCAGTCCTGCTGCCGCATGGGTCGCTGTTGGCTGATTACTTGTGGTCACGCTGCGTGAAACGTTGCAGTATCATCTATGATATCCACAAGGGTATCCTCAGATGCTACCGCAAGAGTTTCAGCATCGGTGGATAATCAGTTAACAGCATTCACGCTGCTGCAGTATCGATATTCGAGGTCTGAAGATTCGACTCGAGCGACCGAAACCGAGCAGGTATACGGCGCCCGTTGCCCGGTTTTCATCGAGTCGTGCTCGAGCTATATTTGTTTTGGATCGACCGCGACCTTCGTTACTCTTCTGGCGGCCGTAGAGTTCGATTCAGTGTTCCCGAGCCCTCATTGCTGACCTTTGCCTTACGTCAGGTATCCCTTATGGTTTTCGACGAATGTCATCACACACGAAAGAATCATGCGTACAACGGTATAATGCGGGAGTATTTCCAATGGACCTCCGAAAAGCGGCCGAAGGTGTTCGGTATGACGGCATCCCCAATCTGGAATCCCAGGGACGCCGTCGAATCTCTTGCTACGCTCGAGCGCAATCTCGATGCTAAAGTCATTGCTGTTCGCGAGCATGTCGAGGAATTAGCAGACCATTCTCCTCGCCCTCAGGAGGTATGTACCTTTATTCGGTACATACGGGATTTTCCCTCACCTGGATTTGATCTAGGTGCTCCGCGAATACCAAGCATCACCTATCACTTATCCCCACTACCCGGCAACTAATTTGTGGGCGAGACTTGCACTCGACTCCCTACCACCTTCGTTTGACATACCTGTGGAGAAGGTTCGCACACGGTTCGAGGTCACATACCATAGCTTAGGCCCGTATGGTGCCGAATTATTCTTATACCACGACATCAAGCATCGAATCGCGCAATTCATCTCGCAGGCAGAAGACCATATGGAGTATATGAATACGACGCACCTCGATGGTGTCCAGCCCGAAGGCATTCAGCTGCCTCCCGAGCTTGCGCACATGGAACTCGTTCTTCAGCAATTCAGTGACTTTTTTGACAACGAAGATGACCCCGACACTGTGCCCATCAGGATTGACTTGAAGTGGTGCTCGCCCAAAGTCGTCCTTCTATCCCAGCTACTATTCGAATACTACAAGCAGAACTTTCAGGGCATCATCTTCGTCGAGCAACGACACGTTGCTGCGTGTCTATCAAAAATGCTCCCGCGGATCCCACCACTGGAATTGTACTTCAAGAGTGCGCAGCTCATCGGACATGGCGCCAGCAGCGTCCAGAAGTCGCAAGTACGAGGTATGGCCCTCAAGTCGCAACAGGAGGCCGTGAAGATGTTCAGAGACGGCGAATGCAATCTTCGTGAGTGCTTCCTTACCTCTTTAACTGGGTTGTGCTCAAGAGGGCCACAGTTGTCGCGACGTCTGTTGCCGAGGAAGGTCTCGATTTCCCAGTAAGTGCGGTCATTAGATCCACTTGGTGCGATCTAACGTGCTGTTCAGGCATGCGAACTAGTCGTTCGTTTCGATCCAATTCAGCACATGGTCGGCTACATACAATCTCGAGGGCGTGCACGACAAAAAGCTGCCACCTTCATGGTCATGGTCCAGGAAGGCCAGGCATCTCATGTCGATCGATACAAAGCCTTCTCTGAGAGCGAGCCACAGCTACGACTTGTATACCAGAATCGCGAAGACCTCCCGAAGCCTGTCCAAGACGACGAGCTGGAAGAAGGCGAAGAACGTGAAGACCCACTGGATCTCGCAGAACGGGAACGCTACGTGGTACCAAACACCGGCGCGATTCTCACGTATAATACTGCCATTGGTCTGCTCAATCACCTGTGTTCACTCATTCCCCGCGACCGTTTCACCCCGATCCATCTACCTCAGTACTCCGGCGATTTCGAGGCGACTCTACAATTGCCTTCAAGCCTACCGCTGCCCAAGGAGCATCTCACCTTTACCGGACCCACCAAACGAACGAAGAAGGAAGCAAAGCGTGCGGCTGCGTTTATGGCCGTCAAACGGTTGCACGAACTAGGAGTTTTCGACAACTATTTGCTACCCGCCCGCTCTGCTACTGGTGACAATGACGATGCCGATGGACGTCCGATAGGCGACGTCAGCCACGTCCCCGACATGATGGACGTCATCGTTCGCGACCCGTGGACAAGAGGTCAGAAGCTGTGGTTGCACGTTGTCCGCCTTGACGGACGCCCAGCTGCGGGTCTGATCACTGGTAGCATTCTTCCCTCTGGGAGCCTCGTCTGCGATGGAGTCCACGTCTCGACAGACGAGGCTCAGCTTGCTGAGTTTGACGAGGAAGATGAGTGGGAACAGCGGCGGCAACTGGAAGACTTTATGAGAATGGGCCTATGGTGGTGCATCACCGGGAGAGGAATTACTCTTCCCTTGACGTGCTTCCTAGTCCCACTTACTCATGAGCTAGCCGTCGACTGGCACGCGATCGAGCTAGCTCTGGCGCATCCGTTCGGCGTCGGAGACTGGTCCATGGTTGGTGAAGAGCACTACAACACTCTGTTGGTAATGTCTAGCAAGGAGCACGGTCGTCCTCTACTGCTCAAACGAATCCGCAATGACCTCACACCACTATCCGTTCCGCCTGCTGGCACCAGAGAGGCCGCCGGCAAGTCCTACCGCGAATTTTACATATCGAAGTATACCCGCAAAGGCGTCCCGCCCGAAATACCTGAACAAGGTTACTGCGTCGAAGTAGTACCTTTCCCTCGACACACTTCCACTGTTTACAACCTCGACGGCTCCTCGGTCCCTGCCAATAAGACGCAACCCCTTGGCGCACATATATATCCCATGAGCCTCTGCCGCTGGGCGCCGCTATCGCCCGACGTATATCGTGCCCTTCGAGTTCTGCCCGAACTTACTCATCGTCTCACGGATCTTTACCGTGCGCGCGCGATCAGAGCAGAGCTCGGCCTTCCGCCTATCCAAGATGACCTCATGATTCAAGCACTCACCTTGCCCAGCGCAAACGCTGGTTTCAACAATCAGCGGTTGGAGACTCTAGGCGACTCTGTGCTCAAGCTCTGCACTGTTGTTCATCTCTTCAATCGTTTCCCACACAGGCACGAAGGCCAACTGGACATTCTTCGGCGCAACTCAGTCTCGAATCGCACGCTGCTCGCGCGTGCGAAGGAGGTAATGCTCGAGCAGTACCTCACCTCTGAGCCCCAGACGATGCGCATCTGGCGGTTCGCACTCTCCGGCGAGGTGGACTTGTCCGACCCCATGCCAGATCGGTTCGTCTCCCGACGGATCCCGAAGCGCAGCTTGCAAGACTGCATGGAGGCGTCGCTCGGCGCCGGCTTTGCGACGGGTGGGATCATGATGGCGCTGCACGTCGGGACCGCACTGGGCTTGGGATTTGGGGGGACGTTGCTTTGGCCTGCGAGATACGACCGGCTACCTGAGACGCCTGTGCCGGTCATGTTCCACGAGGTTCAGGAGATCCTGGGTTACGAGTTTAAGTCGGGGCATTTGCTTATCGAAGCAGTGACACATCCGTCTTTCCGATCACCGACCAACTCTTCGTACCAGCGACTCGAATTCATGGGCGACGGTAGGCGTGCCACCTCTGACTCCGTGCACAAGCTGAACTTTACTCAATATAGCCCTCATCGACTTGGTAGTGATGCGCTACCTGTACAACAAATTCCCGACTGCGACGTCTGGGCAGCTGTCCTGGGCTCGCTCTCGAGCCGTCTGCGCGCCCGCGTTGGCGCATATAGCAGTGAACGTCTTGGGCCTGCACCGGCCCCTGCTGATCAATAACATCGAACTGAGCATGGCGATCAGCAAGTACGTGCCGATTCTGCAAGAGACATCGGAGGAGGAGATCATCCATAGCGGTTGGAAGCATGATCCGCCGAAAGCGATCAGCGATGTCCTGGAGAGCATTCTCGGCGCTGTCCTTGTGGACACGCATTACAACTTTGAGAAAACGGCGGTCATCGCCGAGAATGCTCTCCGGGGCCTCCTGAGAGTCCTTTCTCCGGACATGCCCCGCGACCCGGTCTCCGAGCTGATGGTGTGGATAGCACGACAAGGGTGCATGAAAATCAGCTTCCGGTGAGCGCTCTCTGGTTTTCTGGTGGGCGCCGGTGCTCATGCGATGCATACGCAGGAAATCGCAAAGCCAGTCTACCATGAAGAGAAACGATAGTATGTCAATCATCGTCCACGACTTCGCCGTCGTCGGCCCCATCCCGGCGCAGAACATCTCCTTGGCCAAGGGCCTTGCTGCCGAGCGCGCACGCCAAGTGCTCGGGGACTTCGAAAGCCCGTACCACCTGTCTAAGATCTGCGACTGTAAGGCGGAGCGCGAGGCAGCCTTCGCCCGCGAGGTGGCCGAGCTAGATGAGGTCAAGAAACTCGACGACGAAACGGAAGAAGGCTTCGCTGCCCTCGCACGTGCCGTTCTGGCCGAGGTTGAGGCGCCTGCAGGTGCACTCGACTCTGTTCGGGATGGGGCTGACGACGGCGAAGTCGTGGACGATGATGACGACGATGAAGATAATGATGGGGAGGATATAGATGGTGTTGCAGTTCTGGTTGATGAAGATTCAATGGATGTTGACAGTGAGCCTCACGCCAATGGATATGCGCTCAATGGGCACGTCAACGAGCATGTCAATGGCAGTGTTAGCAAGCTGACGAAAGAGTCGGTCAATGGATGCTTGACTAATGGAAGCCACCAGGTTTGAAGACAGAGTTCAACATTCTATCCTTTTGATTTCTCGTAGCGTATCACGCAGCATCTCATGTTCGAGAATATGGCTATCCTTGTAGCTCTGTAACTTATATGATAGACACTAGTTTGATGTAGCATGTTCCTCTGCTCAAATCGTAACGAGTAGTCTCATACAACTGTGGATCTTCGGCTCCAAATGCTTACATAACATGTCGATGATGTTTGTCGCATGTCGAGAGCGCAACCTGCTGGGCCTCACGGACATCCTCAAGAAGCGGCTCTCCTATTGCGAGCATATTCAGCTTCTCCTCGACATATGGGCGGCGAATCCAGCGCTTCGGAGATCCTCAAAAAGTCTCCGCCGCCTTCGCCACAACTACTTATACGAAGCATCGGGGCGTTGCATCTCAGCTCATGGAATGGACGGACATGTCGATGGTAGCGGCCCCGGACCTGACTAGGCCTGACTCTCGGCTGGTACAGTGGCCTCCCTTTCGCCCAGGGTGTCATAATGGAGCATAATCGTACCAAACTGGGGAAGTCCTGTGCTTAAGTTCTCCCCAAAGCGGGAATCCGTAGCTATAAGTAGCGAAAAAAGTGGCGTCGGTCCGACATTTTCTCCTCATCAGCGCCCTAAATTTTGCATGACATAATTATGAGCGGTTAATATTTTACCTGAAATAGAAGTGGCGATTTCAGCGGATAAAATCTTTCGCAGCTTTCCTGCGACCGTCACCTGCGCTGCTCGCGCTTTCCCCCCTTCCGACCTCTTTCTCTGGTCGCCTCTATACCTGCACTCTATTGACGGTGTGCTTCTATCTCGCCCAAGATGAGTCAGGATTCGGCGGAGCAGAACATTCAGATGTGGAAGGTCAAGAAGCTCATCAAGAGTCTTGACGCTGCGAGGGGGTGAGTGTCTAGCTCGCACAGAGTTATTCGAACGAATGGGCTCATCGAGGAGTGCAGCGCAGGCACTTCCATGATTAGCTTAATCATTCCACCGAAAGTGAGCTCGATTCGCGCTGATCTGCGTGTGATGTGCTTACGCTTGCCTGCACAGGACCAAATCTCTCGTATCTCTGCCATGTTGACGCAGGAGTACGGCACTGCGTCGAACATCAAGTCTCGTGTCAACCGTCTCTCTGTGCTCGCGGCTATTACAAGTACTCAGCAGCGTCTGAAGCTTTACAACCGTGTTCCACCAAACGGCCTCGTGCTCTTCGTCGGAACGATCCTGACGGATGAAGGCAAAGAGAAGAAAGTTTCCTTCGATTTCGAGCCCCACAAGCCTATCAACACGTATGTCTTGGTTCGATCTACCTACCTTCCCGCTCACCGTGTTTCTCAGTTCCCTTTACCTTTGCGACAATAAATTCCACACAGAGGCGCTGCAAGAACTACTCGAATCTGATTCCAAGTTCGGCTTCATTGTCATGGATGGTAACGGCACGCTCTTCGGGACTGTCGCCGGCAACACGCGCGAGGTCATCCATAAGTTCACCGTCGACCTGCCCAAGAAGCATGGTCGCGGCGGTCAGTCCGCGCTCCGTTTCGCCCGTCTCCGTGACGAAAAGCGTCACAACTATGTCCGCAAGGTTGCCGAGCTCGCTGTCCAGCACTACATAACCAACGACAAAGTCAACGTAACTGGTCTCGTCCTTGCAGGTTCCGCCGATTTCAAGACTGAGCTCTCCCTGTCCGACATGTTCGACCAGCGTCTGGCGGCGAAGATTATCAAGGTTGTCGATGTTAGTTATGGTGGTGAGAACGGTTTCAACCAGGTATGTATTTTTTTGCGGCGTATTTCTCACAGCACAACTGACCACCGAAGGAAAACAGGCCATTGAACTGGCCTCGGAGTCCCTAGCAAACGTCAAATTCGTGCAAGAGAAGAGGCTTATCCAGAAGTACTTTGATGAGATTAGCCAAGACACCGGCAAATACTGTTTCGGTATCGATGACACGCTCAAGGCGCTCGACCTCGGTGCTTGCGAGACCCTGATCGTCTGGGAGAACATGGACATCACCCGCTATGTGCTCCGGAACGCGGCCGGCGAGGAGACCATCGTGCACGCGAGCAAGGAGCAGGAGAAGGACCGCGAGAAGTTCATCGACAAGTCAACCGGCCTCGAGATGGAGCAGGTCGTCGAACCGCAGCCGCTCCTCGAGTGGTTCACGGAGAAGTACAAGGAGTTTGGCGCGAACCTCGAGTTCGTCACGAACCGCTCCCAGGAGGGCGCGCAGTTCGTCAAGGGCTTCGGTGGCATCGGCGGCCTCCTCCGATACAAGGTCGACTTCACGAACCTCCAGACCGTCGATGATGAAGATGAGGACGAGTTCATGAGCGACGACGAGGGCGTCTGACGTACGTGGCGGCTCCATTACGGAGCCCTGCCTGGCGAGGGCACGCCGGGTGGGGCGGGGGGAAGGAGTTCGTGGGCAGGTCGCGGTATCGGTGTAGGCGAGAACGCGGTGTGGGGCGGACGGGAATGCGCGGCAGCTACAACGCCAAGGCGGATCGGCGGATCGGCGTATTGAGGGTGAGCATGTACAAGATCGTTCAGATCACCATGGTCCGTATCTTCACTCGATTTCCCGCGCGACGTGCTTTACTGATGTCTTGCTTAGATCGAGGAAAAGAAATGTAGCCAGAACTAAACTTGTACTACTTTTTGTCTGTTGCTTTCGTTATCGCTGTTGATCGTAACTCTGCCAGATAAAAATGCATATCTTGTGAAAGTAGTACTGCTCAAACATTTAATAAGCACACACAAGGGAATAGATGTGTATCTATCGCGGAGTAATCTATCTAGTCGTCGACCAACAGCAGGCGTTATCGGGCTGTTGTTTGTTGCGCACCAGCCTTCTCGGTAACACGATCAATAATCTTCGCATCCGGTGCATTAGCAGCAGGTATTTCTAGTTTGTTGGTGCCTTCTTTGCGCTGCCCTCTATTGTCGCCTCTAAAGCCGATGTAAAATATCCGTGCGACATCGCTGCCTATGGCGTTGTTCTGTCCGCGCAAGCTTGTAAGTACGCCAAGTAAAAGCAAACACAGAATGGTAGACGTACAAAATATAAGGAGAGCGAGAACACATTGGCGAAGGTTGCGGCACGTAAGGGGTATTCTGTCACGCCGACTTCGCCCTCTTGAAGGGTGATATCAAGCTGTGGCGTGATCTCTTCTGCCTCCGCAAAGTCGACGATAGTATTGTGATTAGCGTACAACCGCAGATGACGCGGTGTCTCTTCTCCTCGCCCTGCACAGAGCTCAGATATATCCTAGATTGATGTACAGCCAACCTTGCTCACCGAGCTTCAGCAAGACAGACCGTACGCGCACATTCTGCGTGAAGGGGACGTGTATTATTATCTACGCCTCGCACATTATTAGTCTTTGAACTCGCCAAATAGAAGTCAGCCACGCACCTGGTCATCGACGTTCGACTGTGCCGACACACTCGTGTCGTTCCGCTCGTCCCAGGGCTTGATTACCGCCTGCGCGTCCTCGGGCACCGTAAGATTGAGCCCGTGCACACTACACACAGGGTCAGCAATTCCGATACATGGGCAGAAGACGCAAGACGATGTGCGCACGGGCTCACTTGGTTTTGTCGATGGATGTGTACAGGTTCTGGAGGTCTGTACCCTCGAGAGACGTGGCCAGTGTGTCCGCATCGGGCGCATTATTCGCTCCAGACATGATATATGTCAATTTTAGTGTAGGGGGGAATAATAATAAAAAGGTGAGGTGGATATGCGCAACCCAGGGCTTGTGTATGGTCACTGTGGTGGCGGTTGTAGGTCAAGCTGATTACGAAGCGGGCGCTTCTCGCTACGCATCAAAGGCGGAGGGCGGGACCCAGACTCCTGACCAGCGCCTAAGGGACGGGAGCTTTCTCAAGCGGATTATCGGGTTGGGTGATTATCGGCTATCTTGTAATTACCGTTTATATATACTACGTCAGCGGGATTTGTGTCTATGTCAGCAGAATTTGCGTAATCTTTCGAAAGGCTCACCGTCCCTAGGCGACTGGCACAAATTATTGGCGCGCGTGCTCGGCAGCTCGGCAAATGTCCCAACAATTATTTTCGTCGCTCGGTTTTCCGAAAAATAAGCGACGGCGCCTCTCCGCCTCGCTCAACCCTAAGCGAGGGTTTCGAGAACCTCCCGCTCATTCCTTAGTATCTTGGGAACCACAACAGGTAGCGGCTCGACTGCTCATTTCAGAAGTCATGAAATTGATTTTAATGTCTCTAATGGCCGCATCTCTTGTCTAAAGCAGGTGCATGAGACCGTGAAAGATGTGGATGAGCGACTACGGCAGCTGCGCCACTCTCTCTAGTAAGGTCCCTGACGACACCGCAATGACT
>NW_006767632.1:3256958-3272978 GCF_000300595.1 Phanerochaete carnosa HHB-10118-sp | reverse complement strand
TGATCTCACTTTTGTATCTCTGCGAAAATGTGCTGAATTCAGTTATCCCAACACTCAACCTGCTCTCTGTGGAAGAAAGATCTGTGGAAAGCTCACCTTCTTCAGTCACATTAATTTCCATTGCATAATTTAGAACTCTGATGATTCTTCACTTATTTGCCTCACATGTATATTGTTAGATAAAATAGAGCCTCAGCTGCCTGAAATCATATTAGAACAGCTTCTATCTACAGCGGAGCAGGTACCGCAGATGAAGCTTGGGTGGGCTCCTACTCTAGGGTTGAGCGAGGCGGAGAGGCGCCGTCGCTTATTTTTTCGGAAAACCGAGCGACGAAAATAATTGTTGGGACATTTGCCGAGCTGCCGAGCACGCGCGCCAATAATTTGTGCCAGTCGCCTAGGGACGGTGAGCCTTTCGAAAGATTACGCAAATTCTGCTGACATAGACACAAATCCCGCTGACGTAGTATATATAAACGGTAATTACAAGATAGCCGATAATCACCCAACCCGATAATCCGCTTGAGAAAGCTCCCGTCCCTTAGGCGCTGGTCAGGAGTCTGGACGGTGAGCCTTTCGAAAGATTACGCAGATTCTGCTGACATAGACACAAATCCCGCTGACGTAGTATATATAAACGGTAATTACAAGATAGCCGATAATCACCCAACCCGATAATCCGCTTGAGAAAGCTCCCGTCCCTTAGGCGCTGGTCAGGAGTCTGCTTTGTACCCGCATTACTGTGATGGCACCCTCGTTTATAAGTTTTCCCTGCTTTATTAATTTGCTTTTGCTACTTCAATCTGCCTCCGGAGGTGCTGGGAATATTTTTTAAGATAGCTCTGTATTCATGCTATAATATGATACCCATATCATGACAGACATAAGGTGAAAGACGGTAAGGTATTTTTGTAGATGCTCAGAAGCGGTCTAAAACTGGCTGAAACATGCTACTGATAGCTAGATCCAACCAGATCTCGCTCACCAAATATTCTTGCGACCACATTTATGAACTTGTGCACTTTCACTGAGCCTGGTAGGCTGGTATATTTTGTTTTAAAAGTGCTAGGTACATGCACAGAGAAGGAACAGTTGTGGAGCGTTACAATGAACGGGCAAGGTGTGATGAAAAATGTCACTCCGCCTGATCTCAGACACGGCAGGCAACGAGGGCATCTGGTGTGACACTAGTGTGACGAAATTAATAAACGAGGGAGCAGGTCCCATTTTGCGCACCGGAATCGATCCGCAGCTCTTGCAAGACCTCAATAAAATACAAAAAAATGCGAATACATAGTCAAGGTGTGCGCACATCGATTTATGCAAAACCGCTCACGAAGAGGGGTTGTGGTAAGCTACAAGAAGCAGATTTGCTCAATTTTTATAAACCAGGGTGCCATCATAGTAGGACCTGAAAGTGGCCCCGGGCTCGCCGCATTAGGATTGGATATGCAGGGAGTCTGTCAGCGCGAGGAGCGCCACTAGTAATGTGCCCTGTCAATCGCCCACGCCGTTCGTATTTTTCGTGAGTGACAATGAATATAAGCGCTGTGGCAGTACCAAATCATCCCAGAGGTCAGGTAGACATGTAAACAAAGAGCTCACACGACGTGACAGAGTCAACGGGATTTACTCGAAAACACCTCTGACTTTCAGCAGCTCAACACCTTCCTGAACATCCTCACCCAGTCGATAGCTATTGACGTAGTCAAGCTGCTGGGACGCTGATATGCCATCTGCCGTGAGTCCGCCTGGTCCCATTCCATCCTGTATTTTTCCGGCCTCCAGGGACTGGTCCCAAATCTTTTGAGAGCGAGGTCTTCGAAGCTCGTCATAGACCTTCAGTACCTCCTGTGAAATCCAGAAGTGAACACGCAGAGCAGTCAGAATCGGTGTCCCTACTACGAACCTCCACATTTTGTGGGCTTGTCTGAGGATTGCTGAGCAGCTGTGCCAAAAGCCACCCATCCTCGACACCTTGTCCAGCTCCGGCATACAGGTAAGGCAGCATACCGTGTGCCTAGCACCTTCAGTCAGTTACCATTGATACACATACACGCCAGAGTTGCCTACCGCATCCCCGAGCAGCGCCACCTTGCCTCGCACGTACGTCTTTAGGTGTGGGTACACGACACTGATATACCACTTGTTTGGCTTGTCGATGCACCCAAGCACAGCACGGATGTTGCTGCCGAAGTCGGCGTATTGTTCCGTCAGCTCTTGGTTAGAGACGGCTTCCACTGAGGGCTGCTCTGGGCCCCGAGCGATGCTAGTATGCCCAACTGGCACATCATACTGCGTCACGAAGGCAGCGATGTTGATCTTAAACAACGCCAGCATCAGGAGAAGTCGACCGCTTGAGCATCACAGAAGAGACGCAGACTCACCACCGCGCCCTTAGAGATTGGGTATATCACTATACGCTGCAGATTTCATTATTTAAGCGTCACTAACTGGAGGCTCTGACCGCCTCTCACCTTGCCAACACCGATACACTTTGACGGAATGTCCCAGAAGCTCGTGTCCACGCCCCGTACGGCAGCTTGCTCTCGCGTGACAAGCCCGCGATAACAAACCGTGTTGCTGAATAACAGCGTCTCCTTCGCACCCAGGCCTGTGACTACGCTGCGAAGTGACGACTTCACCCCATCCGCGATCAGCACGACGTCTGCCTCTGCGGCAGCCCCGTCCTCAAACGTGATCACGGATTGATCGGTCTTGCACTCCGCTGTTGTAACCGCGACTGCGCGTTTGTTGAAGTGAGTGTATGCTGGGTCGATGTGCTTGACTAGTGCTTCGAGAAGCGCTGCTCTATCGGCGTGTCAACAAGGCAAGGCTCTAGCATAGAAGTCGTACGCGCCTGTGGATAGCGGCACCATATTCCTCAGGTGGCATTGACGTCTGTCGCGTCAAATGATCTGACAGCTGCATAAACACGGACGACTTAGAAACAACCTACGGTATATAGCTCTTCATGCCCTTCGGCACCTGATACGAAGCGAAAGCCGCGTATGTTGAGACGTCCGGGCTCCGCTGTGTTCGCGAGGATGTCGTCGTAAGATCCAAGCTCGCGCATGATAGCAAGCGCATTGCAGCCTAAAGGATCAGCACGGTCAGCTAACTCGGTGGAAAGGTTTTGGACTAAGCAATATACCCAATCCGATTCCAGCACCGATCTCGCCGAGCTTGGCCTGCAACATACTGAATCGGCAAGAGGTCTTCGGAAGATGACGACGAGGAGCACACACCCTAGCCTCATAGATATGCGCATTGATGCCCTTCTGGGCCAGGGCAGCCGCGCAAGTAAGCCCGCAGATACCGCCGCCAATGATAGCAATCTGTACGTCAGATTGTACAGCCATGCTGCCTTGTCAAGGATGAGCTCGAATTTCTACGATCATCCTCACGTTCGCTTTCCATATTATATATGTCCTGCGCGGCGCCCGGGACAACGGCAGATGCTTGTCATGTAGCGTAGTCAGCTCCGTGAACTGGAAACCATAAACCAGACAAGAAATGGCTGAGACGGATGGAAGTGAGATGGGCGAGCCGGTCCCAAGCCGTCTAAGTAGTAGTCTAGTACTGCGGGCTGCTCCTCCACTGGATCGCACCGCGCTCGGTGCATAAGCAGGAATGTCAATAGTTGAATTGCAACGCCCCGCTAGGACCGTTGTACGTATGAGTCGTTAGCAGCTAAGCCGGCAGGGGGCGCCTAATTAGGTTGACCTAGGACCTGTTGCGGCTCGAATTTCAGATTAGCCGCCACACACCTGGCAAAAGCGCAAGTTGAAGTATAGTTTTACATAAGCACCTGCCTTAGACCTCTGCTAATCACGTTCAAGATTCTTTTTCAGTGGATTGCGCAGTTCAATCCGTATCATGTGCGTGATTCCTCGCCAGCAAAGAGGCGGACGACGAGGCGCGCCACTGCTCACCGGCAGACAGACCAACGAACCTTCGTGGCGTTGGTCTTCCGCATGAGCTGCGAGTGGTGCTTGGGCATGAGTCGTGCTGGACTCTATTGTCGCAGGATACTTAGTCGCGGTGCTCTTGATGTGCGAAGCGGCGCTAAATAACAGCTCCCGTTCGACTACCAGGGACTGCCAGTGAGAGTTATGGTGTTCGATGAAAGCAGTATATGCCACGTATTGACAGGAGATTGAAAGTACGCTAATTTGGGAAGTACTGTAGAGGAGACGAAGCCAGAGTTTTGTCTGGTCAGGGTGACGGAAACGCTTGGTTTTGTTGGTGGACATGCAGTACAGGTTCTAGTCTGCAACCTCGAGTGATACCGCTGGCGCGCCCGCATCCCAACGTCGCGGGGGAGGAGTGGAATCGCTATTCAATGTGGGAGGTATAGGCGATGATGCAACGTGTAAACACCGAAAGTGCAGGACCAGATCTTTCAGCCTTCCTTTACTGAAGTATTAAAAATATTACTCTTCCTCGGCCAAGACGCTGCAACTTTCGACGAAAGCGAGTAAGGTCGATGTATTGTATCGATTAACATAGGGGAAAGCACAAGAAGAGTAGTTATATCTTGACGCCGTGGGGATAGTTTGCATACATAATGGGTACATAGTTGAGACTGAGAACGTGCACAGCCGTCGGTACCTGTCATGTCGACGACCATCTAGCGACAAAGTGAACCAACGTGAACAGTGCTAGGCATAGATTATCTCGCAAGATCAGAGGTCAACAAAGGCTGGAATCGGATGACAACCTTGGCTTCTTCGACGACATTCTTCCACCCGAAGTATCTTCAATATACGTCAGCATTGGATCCACCTCTCACGTAAAGCGGAGGACTCGCCTTGCATGCGCCCAAATCTCGATCTTCTTGCCTTCCTTAATCTTACTTACCTCGTCCGAGGTGGCACTCCACTCGTATCTGTATGTCTGCGTATTCGGATCACCAGCGCGGTTCTTCACAAGGTGGCGATCAGGGTCGAGCTTCTCCTCCGTACACATAGTGTACCACGTCCAAGAGTTCTTGGACGGGCCGCCCTCGAGTACCGGGAGCCACCCCTGGTCGTGGCCGCGAATGAGAAGAGACACGTGCATGATCCTGTCGCACTGCGCTTGGGTGAGGGGGACCGAAAGAACAAGAATGTCGTCGTCAACGACGACTCTCTTGCCACTGGTCTGGGAGATGGTGGGGAAGCACTCGGCGTATTTAAGGATCCTATCCACAACACGACTCGGAAGGATCTTCCTCAGCATGAACCGCGTGCGGACTGCGTCTGCACACGTCAAATCCGACTTGATCGCCGGAGCTGAAGCACAGAGTGCTTAGCTATGCAGCGCGTAAGGGGAGTTTGATGCACTACGCACGCGGGGCAATTGTAGGGCACCACGGCGGCGTGGCATCTATTCTTGTAGTAACGGATCCTTGGTACAGAGGAGCTGTAGGATGATCGCAAAGTCATAATGCGGACAGCCCGATGATGTTATCGATGACCTACAAGAGGGAGCCCTGAGCTCAGGACTTCCAATACACCCGGCGCCTCCTCTACGAGACTCGTAGTTTATAAAACCGACATGATTCGATGGGCTGGTGGCTCTCGAATATGACGGGCTGTACTCAATGATAGGCCGCACTGCGGTATAATATGCCAATTCTAGCGGATACCAACGAGATGCCGGAGTAAATGACTCACCAGGTTGAGGTGTAGTGCGACCCCCCGTCGACCTTGGCGACGGCGGAGAACCAAAGATGTGAAAAGGATTGAGCTGTGTTTTCAAATGCGTAAGACTATCTATCATGGTAGAGGAGAACGGGGATGGGGGTTAGACGTCAAGGTGGGCACTGGGCACGAGCGGGCGTCCCCTCGAGGAGGCGATGAACGGGGGTTCCCGTGGGAGAAACGGCGTTGCATTAACGGAACGCTGTGGATGACTACCGCTTCCATAGGTCCCTGTGCCACTGACACGCAGAGGCCTGAACTATGGCCCATCCGTCGAGAAATCAAACCTTCAGGCTCCTTCAGGCCTCAAGCTTCAAGCGTCATGCACCGCCCGATACCAATCTTCCGAGGTTGGCCCTGTACTGATTGACCACTCATTGTCAGACTACTCATACCGTCCAGCAGTTGCTTACCTCTTTGTTTTGATACTCCTAATAATACTAACCCGATTCCTGTAAATGACAACGTTTTCAAAACATTTGTATTGTGTAGCGCCCCCCGGCGCTGCTTACATAAACGCTGAGGGCTTCAATTTTCCACACAGTGTCAATGTTCAACAGAACTCTATCCACCAGGTGGCCTTCCAGCAAAACATGTTTTCGAAGATATTTATCATACTGTTGCTGGTGGTCAGGTCAATGGTGCAACTAGGCAACTCTTCGGTCAGATTTCGCAGGAACTACTCTTGACGTAGCGCGAGAGAAGGATCGCAGATATCTCCTTCACGGACTAGGTTTCTCGTGAGATGCTCACATGCTTTTACCGCCGCATTAATCTTTCGAAGACCTCTGGTGAGTGGTAGGCGCCATTAGTCTCACAGAAAACTAGCACGTTCATCGAGCATCTCTCCTCTTTCCCAGCACTCTTTGCTCCTCTCGAGCTGCGGATTTTCTGGATGCCGCCACGCCCTCGCGCTGTACCCCAGTCTCGTCCCTCCATTTCGTTGAGGCGTACGTTCTCTGTCTACCGGGCCCTGGCATCACGTTTAATAACACGCAGATCACGGAGAAACGGACGTGGATCCCGACTCCTCGATCCATGGTGGTGGAGAGGCGCAGTACTGGAGAGCACTCGCCGAGCTAACTCAGGTTGTCAGTAACAAACTCGACCAAGTATCTTCCAGGCTCGAGCAAGTATCTTCTGGGCTGTCCGAGCTCACGCGACTACAACAGTCTGCATCAGATGCCAGCAGCACCGGCTGGGGTCTCTTGGAGAAGACTGTTCGTGGCTACGATGAAGATGAAATAAAGTCACGCACCGATAACATTGATACCCTTCTTCTCTTTGTAAGTCCTCCCGTAGTTTCAGATCAATCAGTCGCTCAGACCGGTACGGCGTAGGCCGGCCTCTATGCAGCCATCTTGGCAGCTTTCAGCGTAGTCTCTCTTACCTTCCTCAAGCCAGACACTGGTCAGCAGACAGTCGCGCTATTGCAACAGCTTGTAAACGGGTCGTCCGATTTTACCAGCAATCCTGGACGACAGAGCGACGCAACTTCGGATGATGATGACTTCAAGCCCCCGGGCTGGGCTGTCCGCGTTAACGTCTTGTGGTTTGCGAGTCTCGTCATCAGCCTTTCCGCCGCATCTCTCGGAATCCTTGTCAGACAGTGGCTCGTGGAATCTCTTGCGCGAACCTACAAATCTCCACAGCAGCTCCTCCGTGCTCGACAATATCGCGATCCGGCAACGAGAAGATGGTTGGTCACCCACTTCGCGGATGCGTTACCCATGCTCTTGGAGTTTGCCCTTCTTCTCTTCTTCGCCGGACTCTGCGAATTCACGGCCGCTTTCAATCCCAGCGTCGGCCATACTACGTGGCCACTTGTCACCGGATGGGGATTCCTCCTATTCGCCTCATTCATACTCCCGTGTTTCTTTCCGCATTGCCCATACAAGACGAACTTTCTGTATGAAGTTGCATCGTTCATTCGCCGAGAACTCTATGCACCAACTATCAAAAAACTTTCGCGCAACGCGAACAAGACGTTTATTGCCGACATTGCCGAAGAAGCGGACGTGGTACAGTGGCGTAGCGTTGCGGATGATGTCAAGCTCATGCTCTACGCTGACTCCATCATACCTGAGACAGGCCTGGTAGAGACTATACTTGGCATCTACGAGCAAACTGGCCCTCATAAGCCCGTTAACACGCTGAAATTTTCGCTCACGCTGCTTTCCCATCGGATCGGACTCGACTTCGGTCGCCTCATCGAGGCCGAAACCTTACTTCACATCACCCAGCTGTCTCTCCCCGACTGGCAGCACTTGACCTCGCTGACCGCTAATGCCTTGGCTTCACCCGACAACTTTAAGGATGAAGAGGACGACGAGGATGAGCATATAGACATCCGCCCTTTCCGGCACGCTGCCTTCCGCTTCTTGGTATCGCCTACGAGACATGAGCTTTCCAGGGCTCCAGCAGAATTGATAAGCCTTTGCCTCAGCCGCAATAAATATCTCGTCTTCAAGGACGTTCTAGTGAAATTATCCGATTCCGGCGACCTAGGTCTTAGGGAGAGGATCGGGCTCATCCTGAGGTTGACTGGGCTTGCTTTGGGAGTCAAACTGCCGACACAGGAGTTAAAGAAGCTTCTGCCGCTCGAGTCGTTGGACCACAAATGCCGTGTTCAGGTGATGCGTGTCACCATGGAGGCGTTGCGCAAAACGCCTGAGTCTAGATCTAAGGCACCGCCCGACGGAATTCGTCGCAGAGTCAGGGACCAGGTCGAGCCCGTTGTCGATGCCATGATGGTCCTGCTCTCTGGATCGCCCAGAGCTCTATCCCCTGCCGACAAGGAGGTTATACAGACACTGAATGTTTCCACGACCGGCCTCTCAGTCGTTCTCACAGCCCTCGACGATTCTCTCCCGGATACTCTCGATATTGGAGAACGAGCTGTTCTCGCCGCTCGCAGTCTCCTCTCCCTCTATCTCCCACAAATGTCCCTTGACGCAGACGAGATTGTATCTTCCCTCGATCTCACTAATGTTCCCGAGGTCGTCCAGAGGCTCTTGATAGAGCGGCTCTCTGAAACCATGGAGAAAGAGTTCACGTCTATCACGTACACGGAGGCCGTTCCGTACTGGATCAAGGCTTGCCTTTTCCTCATGGTCTCAGTCTCGGATCGCCTACTGAAAGACAGAGAGAAGCGGTTGATCGCGAACGCCCTCCGATCTCCGTCCTGTTTGAGATTCCTGCTCGACAGGCCCATCGCGCACACGACCAACCATGGGTTTGGTGACCAGGTTGTCTCAGTCGTCCGGATCCTGAGCCATGTTGGATTTGATTCCTTACCGCGGATGGGCGCACGGAGACGCCTGTCCCGGATCCCCTCCCCCAGCGAGTTCGGACTTCACCCCGAAACGTATCGCGGTCTCGTGACATGGATAGCGGAGAGATGGGACGACTGGAAGAACAGGCATGCCGACAAAGCTGAAATCACCCAAGAGTCGTGGTGGGCGTTCGACGCGGTCACGTTTCTGCTCTCCAATGAACCGGCCTACGACCTTCCGCTGGCCGCCAATCAACTCCTTCGTGACTTCGCACTCAGCGGACGCTGTTTGGACTCGTTTTTCGGCGCACTCCAGTATCACCCCGCAGAGCGCTTTGCTATCTCAGCCCCGAACGGCGCACAAGACCGGGTCTCGTGGACCCAGACCATATGGGCGGCGTCGAGATTCATGAAGGCGATTCGTGCTACGAGCGGAGAGGACCGCATTGCATTGCTACCTGCATGGATGACTATCACCGGCAAGCTATACAACATCCTGCCGCCGCACGATCCTACCTGCTCGTCGAATAACGGGAACTGGACGACGACGCAGCAAGACGCGGTCTGCTTACTGTTGTCTCGGCTGGGCCCTCGCCCGCCTCCCGCGACGGAGAAGCTGATCAGGCACTTCATATCGGACGCGCACGTCCGGGGAGCGGTACTCGCCGCGCTCACGAACTATCGAGCTTTCCAGGAGCAGCCGGCCGACCTCATGTGGCTAGCATTGACTCTCACCAGATATATCCTTGGTAGGCAAAGCTCAATAGATTCGCTGGACGAGGTCCTCGACTTTGGAGCTGTCGATGAGGATCTTCGAGAGAGTCTAGCCAAGCTTGTCGCAGATGCTCTTGCCGAACGACACAGTTCCAGAGTGACGCAGACGCCCCCATGGGTTATCGACGCAGTCATCTTCCTGCTCTCGGTCCAAGAAGGGCGGCCCCAGATCGCAGGCCACGACGAAGGAAACAAACCGCCTCCGCCAGGTGTCCTCGCCCTCCGCGACTGCTTCTGCGGGCCCGCGACGGCCATTGCAACGGGCATACGTCTCCGCCGCTCGCCTTTCGTTCCCCTGGCGCACAAGCTTCTGCACGTGTGCGAGACTGGCATAGCCCTAAAGCACGCACTTGCGCTCTACATACCGTACCTCTGCGACAAGGTCGATAACAATAAGATTGACAACGCGGCGCATGCGCATCGGTCCCTTATTGACGTCTTGGAGAACACAGACTGCGAGACACATCTGAGCAAACGGGAGCGGCAGCGCGTCTCCGAAGATATCAGGAATCTACTGGAAAATTCTGCTAAGAGGACTCACCTGCCTTCCGGTGCTTGGCCAGATGTATCCGTCGAAGTCATAGTGACGCTGGGCCAGCTGGCGCTTTTCGCGCCGCGGTCGGTCACAATCAGGATTTTCACATCTATGTGGCAGGATCCCGATAGCTTCGGGCTCTTCTGGTTCTTTGCGGGGCTCCACGAGCAGGATCGGTTAGACGAAAAGTCCGAGGCCGGGCGACTGTGCAAGGAGGTTCTCGCTCAGGCGGACACCCACGGTACGCAGTGACGACATGCGCGTAGCTCTGGCTGATTATGATCCGCCTTTTTCAGAGGTGACAAAATGCTTGGAGCAGTCGTGCCGCAGGCTCAAAGCCTTGCTAGATGGGCAGAAGTACGGTCACCAGCTGCTCGGCCTTGGTCCTTTGGACTATGTCCGCCTCTGTCGCCTCTGCCTCCGCGCGTACCAAGACGCTGTTTCTCTGATGGCCAGCAGCCGTGCTTCTACGAGCAACGGACACGCGGTCCCCCCTGATGCCAACGCCAGTAGTTGGTGGACTCATCTTTGGACGCTTCTAGCCAAGTTAGTCGCCAAGTATGATAAAGATAAGGGCTGGAACGGTCTGCCGCGCGATAGTACGAACGAGAAAATAGAGCAGACCAAACGCCCGCAGCGGATCAGCCTGAGGAGCACTCTCCAATGTAAGCCAGCCCAGCTCAATTATTCATCCGTTATGCTAACCTCAAGCTCAGCGGCCGAAGCTGTCTCCCCTCAGCTCCATCTCCTTCAGCAGGACATTGCAATAGCGGGCGAGTGCATTTCTATGATTGACGTTTTGGAAGCTTGTGGCATTGATTTCCCGGACGAGTTACGAGTCGCGCTTGAGGACTTCTCGTCTCACCCGTTGTCACAGGATAGTTAGTAGCGAGGCTCCCGTCGATGTCAGAGCCAGTGTTGGATAATGTCGTTATGGCTCCCAATCGGCCCGAGGCCTTGGTTTTCCTACTCGATCGAGGTAGTATCTTAAAACAGTTAGGCCAGCACACTGCCTTCTGAAGCGCTACGCGTGTCATGGCTCCTGGGGCCTTGGAGCACTGTGGCTAAGGAGTATAAATGCTGAGAATAAAGATGATACAGCACTCGAGTATATTATATTGTGTCACGGCACTTACTGAGTGCGTACCTTTACTGGCAGGATCGCTCGCAGAACCACGCGAGAATGCTCTGAACTCCGACTTCCACATGATCACATATCTTGGAAATAGTGTTCGCCTATTTTACACATCTCAATGTGGCGAGTAGACAGGGCAGGTTGCAGGATATCACGATGCAGCATTTTTGAGCCATTTTCGACGCGTTGTGGCGCTTTCATTTATTTTCATTTGGATAAGTTCCACGACGACGAGAGCTCCCGCGGAACTATGTCAGAATAGCCGCCACGAAGTACCTTCAGTTGCTGACTCAAACGTACATGTCACTTCTCAAGTGCGCATACTCGGCTCGCATATACTCAAAAATTATGATAGGCGGGACCAGGCGAGAGTAGTGGCTAGTGACTAGTCGCAGCGGGTCCCTCATCTGGAAAAACGCAACGTGGTACATGGCTAACAGACCGGCCCATACCACTCGGACCACTGGACACATCCCCCAGAGCTGGACCATGCAGACCATCCACCATCAAATATGTACCAGTATATCTCGGCCTGGAGTAGACATACCACTATTAATGCCATCTATACTCACCTGCATGCGGCACATACATGTCTGTACTGCACTAGACCTAACCATACTGTAGCGAACGGCTTGTCCACGCTTTCCTAATCAGGTAACCGGTTCGCACAATGACCGTCGCAGCCATGATGGTAGAGGAAGATACATTGATTGCGGTACATAGATATAGATGACACTATTGTACACCATAAAAAGGTATCATGGATCCTCTGGACCATTCCCGGAACGGTGTTGCACTTGTCTTCATCATCAGTACTACAGAGGTTTCATATTGGCTGATGGTCACCATAATGGGTCTAACCTCGCGTGAGCTGTGTCTGCGGATACGACGGCGGTGGGTGTGCAATCCATGGCGGTGTGTACTGCGTACTGCAGGTCTTCATGTCTCAAAGACAACGTATAAACTATCATATATCAGCAGGGAGGCACATGCGTACAAGTGTGGTAATGTCTGAGCAAGATAGCTGACTGCCGTTGTAGACATTGGCAGCAGCCGCAACCACGTGTATCACACGGCAGGTGCGTGCATTGTGCCGAGACGTGGCTGGGGTGTACATGGATCGTGGATGCAGCGTGAGCTTCACACATGTGCCGAGAGCTGATACAACTACGACCACGGGTGCACCTCGCTCATTGACATGGTTTCACGCGAACGTACCTCTGTTTGTCAGGCAAGCTATACAATGATGATGAAGTAAAGACGCACCTTGAGCAACGAGACTCTGGTAGCTATACTTCTGAGCTTGTACCTTCAGCTTGTGTCCACTGCCTGCAGGCTGCCTGCACGACTGAAGCACAGCTTTCAAGACAGATAAAGAAGGCGACAGCTGCTTAGTGCTTACCATAGACCCACAAAATACCAGTGCTCTGTATATCTAGATAGATTCTTGCTGGTTACTCTTCAGAAGTCTGGTTGGTTGTTGACCGGGGGAAATCGGATGAGACTGTATGGAACATGACTGGACACAAGCGGTGAGATAGCATGGAGCTTCTTTCACTTGATAAAGAATATTTTCATGCTCAGTTGGCTGTGATGTCCAAAGCGCAGCGTGGATGGTTGCGGAGAGGAGATGAAGAAGGGCGAAGTGCGAGAGTAGCGAATGAACCGAGGCGACAGGCGGCAATATTATCACATTTAGGGCAGGCGATCATACACTTCACTCACCGTGGTGTTAGTTGTAGGTTGACCGAGTTAGACCCTTTTTTCGCCATATACATGCCAATAGCAATCTCATACCCTATTGTCTTCAGGATCACTCAAAGCACACACAATGAAACGGCCTGTAAAGCACAAGGAATTTTTGTTGCGATACAAAGCTGTCTGTACTGTCGTAAGTATGATCTCCTGCGTCTATACCATTGACTGACTGGTCTGTACCCTCCAGACCGCCCTGGGCCTTAGCACTATGGGACATATACCACTCTAGGTGCTCTCGATACCGCGTCCTTGCACATACCAGTCTGTGTAGCCCTGTAAAGCACAGACTACTAGTGGGCTGGTCTGGCAGAATGTGTTTTTCCAGATGTCGTTCCCATCCGCTCTTAACTCCGACGTGTAAACACCGTCGGCCAGTGCATCGGACTTTGAAAGCAAAGTGCACTGTGTGCGACGCTGCGCTGAATACTACTATAACAGCTCCTGTTCGACTATCAGCGAGTCCCGACTACCAGTGAGAGTTGTGATCTTCGACGAAGGCAGTACAGGCCACTTATTGACAGAGGACTGAAAGTACGCTAATTTGGGAAATACTGTAAAGGAGACGAAGTCAGATTATTGTCTGGTCAGGATGACGGAAACGCTTGGTTTTGTTGATGGACGTGTACAGGATCTAGTCCGCACCCTCGAGTGATACCGCTGGCGCGCCCGCATCCCTGCGCCGCAGGGGAGGGGAATTGCTGTTCAATTCAGGCGTAGGAGATGTTGTGTAAATACCGAAATTGCAGGACGCAGATCTTTCAGCCTTCCTCAACTGAAGCATAATTTTTTAAAAGCTTCCGAGTCCCTTCGGCCAAGACGCTGCGACTTTCGATAAAGCGAGTAAGGTAGATGTATTGTATATGTCAACATAGAGTAAAACACAAGAAAAGTGAGTTGTACCGTGATTCCATGGTGACAACTCGTCCATATAATGAATGAGTACATATTTCAAATCAAGATCGTGCGCAGCCGTCGTCACCTGTCACGACGACGGCTACCTAGTGATATAGTGAAACCAACGCGAGCATGATTAGGCGTGGACTATCTCGCAAGATCAGATGTTAACAAAGGTTGAAAGCGGATGGTGATCTTGGCCTCCTCGACGACATTCTTCCACCCGAAGTATCTTCAGCATACATCAGTACTGAGCTCGCTACGTACAGTGGGGAACACACCTCGCATGTGCCCAAATCTCGATCTTCCTGCCCTCCTTAATCTTACACACCTCGTCCGAAGTGACACTCCACTCGTATCTGTATGTCTGTGTATCTGGATCACCAGGGCGGTTCTTCACAAGTCGGCGATCAGGGTCGAGCTTCTCCTCTGTGCACATGGTGTACCACGTCCAGGAATTCTTGGACGGGCCGCCCTCAAGTACCGGGAGCCACCCCTGGTCGTGGCCGCGAATGAGAAGAGACACGTGCATGATCCTGTCGCACTGTGCCTGGCTGAGGGGAATAGAAAGAACAAGGATGTCATCGTCAACGACGACTCTCTTGCCGCTAGTTTGGGTGATGGTGGGGAAGCACTCGGCATATTTGAGGATCCTGTCCACGATACGACTCGGGAGAATCTTCCTCAGCATGAACCGCGTGCGGACTGCGTCTGCACATGTCAGATCCGACTTGACCACCGGAGCTAAAGCACAAAATGCTTAGCTATGCAGAGTGCAAGGGGGTTCAGTGCGCTACATACGCAGGGAAATCCCGGGACACCTCGGCGGCGGCAGGGTTTGGGGTCGTACACGCACCAGCGTTGATTCATCTATTCTGACAGTACGTGATATCCGACTTGGAGAAGCTACAGGAGAATCCCAGCTGATTTTACAACGTGGACGGTCTACTTCGAAGGTGTTATTAATTACTTACGAGAGGGAGTCCTGGACTCAGGACTTCCGGCTCGTCCAGCGCTTCGTTGAAACGGACTCCACGGCCTAGATCCTCTGGGAGACACGTAGCTTGTAACAACAGCACGGTCCGATGCGCTGATGGATCTCGTATACGACGAAGTATGCTTGAGAATGGGCCGCCCTGCGAGAGAAGATGTCAAGTCTGGTAGATGCCGATGAGATGCCCGAGTAGGTGACTCACCAGGCTGAGAGAGAATGCGCCTCCCCGTCGGCCTTGGAGATGGCTGGGAATCGAAAACGTGAAAGGGATTGAGCTGAGTTTTCCAGTGAGTAAGAGAATCTAACATGACAAAGGGGAACGGGGATGGGGGCAGACGTCAAGTTGGAACTGGGCACGAGGGGGCCCCTTGAGGAGGCGATGAACGGGGGTTCCCGTGGGAGAGAACGGCGTGACAACTGCATCAATGGAATGCTGTGGATAACTACCACCTGGAGCTTACGTATTTTAAAACTTATAAGCGTGACATACCCCCCCCTGTTTGCCACGCTAATTCGCGCAATTTGCGTAAGAGCCACTAGCACGCTGATATCTTTCTAAAATATACCAAGTATGCATTTGGAAGACCCCTCCTACGCCTGTAAGCCCCCCCGAGCGATATGCCCCGGGCGCTATCCTCCATCACGGTGATGGCTCCGTTATCTGAGCGTCATCCATCGGCCCCGCCACCAACACCGCCATCCCCTGATGGCACACACGGCGCCATCGCTCCCGCCTGCGTGCTCGCTGTGGGCGACGACGACGACGCTTCCCCCATGTATATACATCATTTTTATACCGTTTTTTCCCTGATTTTAAATGCAGTATATAGTACATGTTACTACTCTTAAAATACAAGCTACTCATTGCTAATAAGCCTAGTAATTGAAGCTCTCGGGCATGTAGGGCGCGCGAGGCTCGGGGACTTGGCTCCGGTCTGTTCCCCGCCGCGCGCGGTCGGGTGAACGCGG
>NW_006767632.1:3202381-3248449 GCF_000300595.1 Phanerochaete carnosa HHB-10118-sp | reverse complement strand
GCGGGACTGATGGGCGGGACGCCAAGGCCACGTCATCATCTGGACCCTTGCCCCGCGTTCACCCGACCGCGCGCGGCGGGAACAGACCGGAGCCAAGTCCCGAGCCTCGCGCGCCCTACATGCCCGAGAGCTTCAATTACTAGGCTTATTAGCAATGAGTAGCTTGTATTTTAAGAGTAGTAACATGTACTATATACTGCATTTAAAATCAGGGAAAAAACGGTATAAAAATGATGTATATACATGGGGGAAGCGTCGTCGTCGTCGCCCACAGCGAGCACGCAGGCGGGAGCGATGGCGCCGTGTGTGCCATCAGGGGATGGCGGTGTTGGTGGCGGGGCCGATGGATGACGCTCAGATAACGGAGCCATCACCGTGATGGAGGATAGCGCCCGGGGCATATCGCTCGGGGGGGCTTACAGGCGTAGGAGGGGTCTTCCAAATGCATACTTGGTATATTTTAGAAAGATATCAGCGTGCTAGTGGCTCTTACGCAAATTGCGCGAATTAGCGTGGCAAACAGGGGGGGGTATGTCACGCTTATAAGTTTTAAAATACGTAAGCTCCAGGTGGCGAATTGAACGATGTTTTGCCTATGAAAACAGGTTCGTCGTAGCGCTTGGGACAGTGCTGCTTACATAAGCGCGGAGGGCGGCCTATGCCTGTTGTTGTATCTGCCCAAATTTCCACACGATGTCAATGTCCAAGCTAACACAACAGAACTCTATCCACCAGGTACTTTTCCGGCAAAATATGTCTTCGAAAATCTTCAAATGCTGCTGTTGCCAGGGCTAGTGCTGTGATTACGGACCTTGTCGGTCAGATTTCGCAGGAACTACTCTGAATGTGGCATGGGGCCACAGATATCCCCTCCATGGACTAGCTTTCTCGTGAGATGTCCACTCGCCGTATCAGTCTTCCGAAGATCTTCGGTAAGTGGCGGGCGCCATCAGTCCCACAGAAATGCAGCACGATGATTGAGAGTTTCTCCTCTTTTCCCCAGCGCACTTGCTCCTCTGCAGATTTCTTCCTCGATGTCGTCACGTCCTCGCGTTAGGTCTCGGTCTCAGCCCCCCATTCCGAGGCAGCGTACGTTTTCCATCGATCGGGTCTTGGTCTCATGTTTAATGACGCACAGATCACGGAGAGTCGGACGTGGACTCTGACTCCTCGAGCCATGGTGATGACGAGGGTCTGTATTGGATAGCACTCGCTAAGCTAACTCAGATTAGCGACAAGCTCGACCAAGTATCTTCCGGGCTATCCGAGCTCACGCGACTACAACAGGCCGCAGCGGATGCCAGCAGCACTGGTTGGGGTCTTTTGGAGAAGACTGTTCGTGGTTATGATGAAGACAATATCAAATCGCGCACCGATAATATTGACACCCTTCTTCTCTTCGTGAGTTCTACGGCAGTTTCAGAACGATCGCAGTCACTCAGACCGATACGCCGTAGGCCGGTCTTTACGCAGCCATCTTGGCAGCTTTCAGTGTGCTTTCCCTTACCTTCCTCAAACCAGACACTGGCCAACAGACAGTCGCGCTGCTGCAACAGCTCGTAAACAAGCCGTCTGATTCGACTAGCACACTCGGACGACGAGACGACACCACTTCAGACGACAACTTCAAGCCCGAAGCCTGGGCTGTCCGCGTTAACGTCTTGTGGTTCGCGAGTCTCGTCATCAGCCTTTCTGCAGCATCTCTCGGTATCCTAGTCAGGCAATGGCTTACGGAGTCTCTTGCACGAACCTACAAATCTCCGCAACAGCTACTCCGTGCTCGACAGTTTCGCGATCCGGCAACGAGAAGATGGTTGGTTACCCACTTCGCGGATGCGCTGCCCATGCTCTTGGAGCTCGCCCTTCTTCTCTTCTTCGCCGGACTCTGCGAATTTACGGCTGCTTTCAATCCAAGCGTCGGTCATACTACGTGGCCGCTTGTCGCCGGATGGGGATTCCTCCTATTCGCCTCATTCATACTCCCGTGTTTCTTTCCACATTGCCCATACAAGACGAACTTTCTGTATGAAGCCGCATCACTCATTCGCCGAGGCCTCTATACGCCAATCATCTGTAAGATTTGGCGTAACGCGAAAAAGACGTTCATTGCCGAGGAAGCGGACGTGGTACAATGGCGTAGCCTTGCGGACGATGTCAAGCTTATTCTGTCCGTTGACTCCATCATACCTGAGACGGGTCTGGTAGAGACAATACTTGGCATCTACGAGCAGATTGGCCCCCATAAGCCCGTCAACATGCTGAAGTTTTCGCTCACGTTACTTTCCCATCGGATCGGACTCGACTTCGATGCTCTCATCACGACCACGTCCCTACTTCCCATTGCCCAGCTATCTCTCCCCGATTGGCAGCATTTGACCTTACTGACCGCTCGCGCCTTAGCGATAGGGACCTTCCCCACTGACGCCCCTGAGGGCAAAGGGCAGCGATTCTCTTCACCCGACCCCTTTAAGGAGGAGGAGGATGACGAGGACGAGGACACAGACACCCACCTTCTCTGGTGCACCGCCATCCGCTTCTTGGTATCGCCTACAAGACACGAGCTTTTCAAGACTCCAGAAAAATTGCTAGGTCTCTGCCTCAGCCGCGATAACTATCACGTCTTCAGGAAGGTCTTAGTCTTACTATCCGATTCCGATAACCTCAATCTCAAAGAGAGGATCGGACTCATTCTGAGGTTAACTGGGCTTGCTTTGGAGGTTGAATTGCCGACGCGGGGGTTAAAGAAACTTTTACCGCTCGAATCGTTGGATCATGAATGCCGCGCTGAGGTGTTGCGTGCCACCATGCAAGCGTTGCGCAGAATGCTCGAGTCCGGATCCGGAGCGCCCGGTGGATCAAGTCGTCGCAAGGCTATAGGCTTTCAGGGAGATGACCACCATGTCGAGCCTGTCGTCGATGCCATGATAATCCTGCTCTCTGGATCGCCCAGGGTCTTATCCCCCGCCGACAAGGAGTTTATACAGAAGCTGAATATCTCCACGATTTACCTCTCCGTCGTCCTCACATCCCTCGAAGTTTCTCTCCCGAAAAGCCTGCATATGGGAGAACGGACTGTTCTTGCCGCGCGCAGCCTCCTCTCCCTCTATCTTCCACACATGTCTCTTGATGCAGACGAGATTTTATCCTCC
This sequence comes from Phanerochaete carnosa HHB-10118-sp, assembly GCF_000300595.1. Lineage (NCBI taxonomy): Eukaryota > Fungi > Basidiomycota > Agaricomycetes > Polyporales > Phanerochaetaceae > Phanerochaete > Phanerochaete carnosa. The sequence continues at coordinate 3,245,300 of NW_006767632.1, read as the reverse complement.
CTCGACCTCACTAATGTTCCCGCGGTCGTCCAGAGTCTCCTGATAGAGCGGCTCTCAGAAACCATGGAGAAGGAGTTCACATCTATTAAGCCCAATACAGAGGTCGTCCCGTACTGGATCAAGGCTGGGCTTTTCCTCATGGTCTCGGTTTCGGATAACCTGCTGGCAGATAGAGAGAAGCGGTTGATCGCGAACGCCCTTCGATCCCCCTCCTGTTTGAGATTCCTGCTCGAAAGACCCGTCGCGCGCCCGACCGGTCACGAGTTTGGTGACCAAGTTGTCTCAGCTGTCCGGATCCTGAGCCACGTCGGATTTGATTCCTTGCCACAGATGGGTGCACGGAGACGCCTGCTGTGGATCCCCTCCCCCAGCAAGTTCGGACTTGACCCTGAAACGTATCGCAGTCTTGTGACATGGATAGCAGAGAGATGGGACGACTGGAGGGACAGCGACGCCGGCGAGACTCTAATCACTCAGAGCTCGTGGTGGGCATTCGATGCGGTCACGTTCCTCCTCTCCAATGAACCGGCCTGCGACCTTCCACCGCCCGCCAATCAGCTCCTCCTCGACTTCGCACGTAGCGATGGTTGTCTGGACTCGTTTTTCGGTGCACTCCAGTACCACCCCGGAGAGCGTTTTGCTGTCGCAACCCCGCACGACGCACGAGACCGGATTTCTTGGACACAGACGATATGGGCGGCGTCGAGATTCATGAAGGCGATTCGTACTACGAGCGGAGAGGATCGTATTGCACTACTGCCTGCATGGATGACTATCACCAGCAAGCTATACAGCATACTACCGCCGTACGATCGTACCCGGTCGTCGGACAACAGAAACTGGACTAAGACACAGCAAGACGCGGTCTGCTTATTGTTGTCTCGGCTGGGCCCTCGCCCGCCTCCCGCGACGGAGGAGCTGATCAAGCACTTCATATCAGACGCGCACGTTCGACGGGCGGTACTCGCTGCGCTCACGAACTATCGGGCTTTCCAGGAGCAGCCGGCCGACCTCATGTGGCTAGCACTGACCCTCACCAGATATATCCTTGGTATGCAAAGCCCCATAGACGTGCTAGACAAAATCCTCGACTTTGGAGCTGTCGATGAGGATCTTCGAGAGAGCTTGGCCAAGCTGGTCGCAGATGCTCTTACTGAACGACATAGTTCCAGAGTGACGCAGACGCCCCCATGGGTTATCGACGCAGTCATCTTCCTGCTCTCAATCCAGGAAGTCAGGCCTCAGATCGCAGGCCACGACGAAGGGAGCAAACCACCTCCGCCAGGTGTTCTCGCCCTCCGCGACTGCTTCTGCGGGCCCGCGACGGCCATTGCGACGGGCATACGTCTTCGCCGCTCACCCTTCGTCCCGCTGGCGCACAAGCTCCTGCACGTGTGCGAGAACGGCATAGTCCTGAAGCACGCACTCGCGTTGTATACTCCATACCTTTGCAACAAGGTCAATAACAGCCCCGATAATAGGAACGAAAACCCGACACATGCGCATCGGTCGCTCGTTGATGTCCTAAAGAGCACGACCTGCGAGACGCATCTGAGCGAATGGGAGCGGCAGCGCGTCTTCGACGATATCAGGGACCTACTTGGGGATACGGCTAAGAGGATCCACCTGCCTTCCGGAGCTTGGCCAGATGTATCCGTCGAAGTCATAGTGACGCTAGGCCAGCTAGCGTTGTTTGCGTCACGGTCTGACACGATCAAGATTTTCACGTCGATGTGGCAGGATCCAGACAGCTTCGGGCTCTTCTGGTTCTTTGCGGGACTGCATAACCGGGATCGGTTGGACGAAGAGTCCGAAGCTGGGCAGCTGTGCAAGGAGGTTCTCGCTCAGGCGGACGCCCACGGTACGCCGTGACGGCATGCGTGTGGCTTTGGCTAACTGTGATCCGCTTTTTCAGATGTGACAAAATGCTTGGAGCAGTCGTGCCGCAGACTCAAGGCCTTGCTAGATGGGAAGAAGTACGGTCACCAGCTGATTGGCCTTGGCCCCTTGGACTACATTCGCCTCTGTCGCCTCTGCCTCCGCGCGTACCAAGACGCTATATCTCCGATGGCCAGTAGCCGCGCTTCTACGAGCAACGGGCACGAAGTTCCTCCTAACCCCGACATCAGCAGCTGGTGGACGAGACTTTGGACGCTTCTAGCCAAGTTAGTCGCCAAGTATGACAAAGACAAAGGCTGGAACAGCCTTCCGCGCGATAGTGCGAACAAGAATATAGAGCAGACCAAACACGCACAGCAGAACGGGAGCTCTCTCCAATGTAAGTCAACCCGGCCCAATACTTATCCGCTGCACTAACCTCGAGCTCAGTGGCCGAAGCCGTCTCTCCGCAGCTCTATCTCCTTCAGCAGGACATCGCGATAGCGAGCGAGTGCATTTCTATGATCGACGCTTTGGAAGTTCGTGGCATTGGTTTCCCGCATGAGTTACGAATCGCACTCGAGCACTTCTCGCCTCACCCGTCGTCGTAGGCTCCTGTTAATGTCAGAGGCAGTGTCGTATAATGTCTTTGCGGCTCCTTACCGGCCCAGGACTTAGGTCTTCCCACTCGATCAAGCTGGTATCTCAAAACAATCAGACTAGCATAATAATCTTCGAAGTACTACGCGTGTCATGGCTCCTGGGGTCTGGGAGCACTGTGACTAAGGAGCGTCCACAAAAATATTCGAGTCTATCGTGACACTTGATGCCTGCCGAGTGCGTACCCTAAGGTGTGACCTCATCTAAGGTCGCTGGCAGGATCATGCGAGGATACCCTGAAATCCAACTTCTACACGATTATTTTGGAAATGGTGCACATCTAGTCAGCACGCCTCTCTTCATTCCCAGTGACCGCTACTGGGCAGTGAGCTTAGTCAGGCCCGCCTCGCAGTGTTTTAACCGATGGATATGGCCGGCGGAGATGGTAGTTGCACAGTTTTACAACCATGCAATCTTGGGCCATTTTCGACGTGTTGCGGCGTGTTCTTTGTTCTCTTGTTTTGGTGAATTCCACGACAACGTCGAGAACTCTCGCGAAAGTATGTCAGAACAGCTGCTACGAAGCACATTGCAATTGCTGACTCAAACGTACATTTTACTTCTGAGATGCGCGCACTCGGCTCGCATGTCCAAAAAATCATGATAGGCGGGGGACCAAGCGAAAGTAGCGACTAGTCGCCACGGATGCGAGAGAAAGTTGGTATGTTTGAGACCGGACGCCACAAAGCTGCCGACATATTGCCGACTGAAGCACCAAAGCTTGCATTTTTGTACGCAAAAACCTTTGCAACAGGTCTGTTAGTTTAGGACGACATAATCCAAGCAGTGACATGCTAAAACGTGGATTTAAAGATGCAAGATCCTCTGAATTCGCCAAGCACACGCCGTCGAAGAGGCATGATGCCGTATATTATTCGATAAGGACGGAACAAGTAGCTATAAAGACCAACCACGCGAAACGAGCGTATCTTACGCCGTCAGGACGCGCAAGCCGGCAGGCGGGCACATGGATCTCGCTTGAAGCACGCGATTTCTACGCGTGAGTAAGTCGCACGCCGGGGAACGAAGCCGGCTCGTCGACGACCGGCATGCCCAAACGCGAACAGCTCTGCTGTCGCGCCGGAGCATCGCCAAGCACACGAAACCAGGGCCGTGAAGCACAGTGCTGATAGGGCGGGGGTTGCCAGTCTCCGCCACCAAGCCGCTGCACAGATGCCCTGATGCGCATTGTCAAACCACAGCGAGTTCGGAAGCTCGGCCCATCGGCAAAGGACGCGCATCGAAGGAACGCATGCTTAAGCGTACCGGCAGAGCGTACCGGCAGTCGCACCGAGTGCGACGGCGCTGAGAAGGATCAGCGAGCGGGTCGACGCGAAGGCGGCGATATGCACGAGCGGTCCAGGTTGCACCGGAGGTGCGTGGACTTAAGGATGGCGACCAGAGGCAGACGGTGATCGCAGAAAACAGTCCGGGACGTACATCCGCAGATCGAGAGCGGCAGGAGAGCACTGAAAGGGCATCCGCGAAGTGTTCGTGTCGGCCCTGCAAGAGATCTGTCGCCGTGGTTATAAGGATCCTGCAAGGCCAGCACACCGCATCCGACATCCGAAACGAAACATGGCCGTGTGGTCCAGGACCGTACATCCGTGTCTGCTTGACGTCCCTTTGTCCTTGGCAGGTTATCAAATGCCGCAACCGTTGATAGAGAGGTTCCTAAGTGGTTTTAGAACACTGATTTGCATTTGCGAATAAGCATCGCGTGCGCCGATTTGCACCGGCTTCCCACCGCGCTGATGTCGGAGAGGCTTGTTCTATGAACTCGGAGCGCATCCCGTAGAAGCGAGCGAATCAAGCAAATGTCGTTCGGCAGCGCCATAGTGCGGGCGCGCGGGACCATTACGCGCTCTGGCACGTCCATACTGCGGCGCTAGACACGTCTGTCCGAAAGGTCAGCCGTGTGCGTGCGAACGAGGACAGCACGAGACTTGCTAACTTTGGGACAGCAGAAGGGGAAGCGCGCAACTTGGGCACACGACTTCAGCGGGGGTGCTTGGTAAACTTGTATCGATAAGTATCAGTCCCAGGCTACGATGAGAAGGCGCGCAAAACCTGGGCGCACGAGATCTCCATGTAATAGCGCCCCATCCCGAATCCAGGTTCGAAAGAGTTGACCAGATCGCAGAGGACAGGGCTGACGTTGATTCGTTGATCGAGGGCGGGATTCCCGGGGTCCTGTCCGTGCTGCGCGGGAGTTGGTTGGGCGTTGGTAACCGCCAGCCTGACTGATGGGCAGAGAACACAAGCGGCTGAGGCAGGCAACATTTGTATTGTGCGTGACCTTGGGCGCCATGAAAAGAAGGCGCACCTCGACCGGTCTTCTTCCTCGGACACAGCAGGCCTTCAGTAAATCTGTTCGCCCACAGTACAGCATCACGTTTATTGCCACAGCGTCGATCGCTCATATCTTCAGTTCTTTGGGGGGAAGATCTCTGGAATGGTAGGACGTTAAGCATGAGAAAAGCGCATGGCACAGGATGACGCACCGGGTAGCGTTATTTTCGCGAAGGATCAGAGTTGATCATCTACAACCGGCCTGAAGGGTATCGAGACGATATTTTATCGAAGGCTTACCCACAGACTATCTCATAACTGATATAGTCAATGCGGGAGCCAAGGGAACTCTTTTATGCGCCAAGAGCAACACATGATGTCCACAATTAAGGGGAGTAAAGCGTTTCTGCTAGCCATCAATGAGTCTCCAAGGGACTTTAGCATTGAAATACGTACAACCTGGGTTTTTAGGACAATGGGGTACCTTGCCCCCGCAGCAACGTCATACATTGCTTCTCATTATAGAACCATCGGCTTTATGCCAGAACTTACGACCGGCGTGTGGCGTCCGTACTCAACATCTGCAAAGAAGCTAGTAGCATCAGCCTATAGCCGCAACACACCGCTGATCCCATATAGGAATGTAGTCTTCAACGATACGATCGGGGAGCCAGTGGCAATAGGGGCTAGCTCCCGTACGGCGTCGGTCATGAGTGTTGTACTCACTTGGCCCCGTTACGTGAAACGTAATGAAAAAGCGACCCGGACACAGTCGTCGAGGCACAGAACGTCCAGACTCACCATGGTCGCGAGCCTCAGGGAAGGTTTAATACCGCGCTGTATCAGCAACCGGCGAGGCGAGGGTGAGCCGCGGGCTCGCGGTCTCCTGCACGGGAACGTCGAGTGGGCATTGAATACTAGACCCTTTCAGCCCTTGCGCCTGCGAGGGTGGTATCGATGCTTCGCACATGATGCAGCGATACCGCCGGAGAAGCTCGCAGTGGGCCTGTATGAGACCGATCCGATAGATATCGTCGACGCTATCGCTGTGAGAGCCTAGCCAACGAGAACATGCGCCTGCAGTATCAGTAATGGGAAATGCCGCGACCGGGGCCCACACTCGCTCTGCCCTGGACAGGGGACACCGTACGATGGGAGGCCGCGTAGGGACGCACGAGATTCTGCAAGGTTCCTGAACGTGATGCATCAGATAAGTCAGAAAGAGAGGCCATGGGACCTACCATTCTACTGTGATCTGTAATTGCGAGCGGCTATCGACCCATAGCTGGGGACACGAAAACAGCGGAGGAAAACAACAGGCGCGAGCTGTCTCTCGACCGACCAGTGTGGGCGGTCGTCCAGTGCTGCAGGACGTGAGCCTGAGAGGACGTCGCAGAGGGCGTGCCGCCGTTGTGTACGCAGAAGGCAGTCGGGACCCAGCGCCTTGGTTCGCCTTCCCAGACCGTGACGGCGGACCTCATGTCCGTCACCCTCGTCACCCCCCGCTGCGCTCGGTAGCGGAAGAAGCTGGAGGCATCCGCGGACAGAAGGCGATATACTGGCGGCGAGATGACTCGAAGGAGCTCGAACGTGGCTGATGCCTCCGACGTACGTAACCTCACGCACGCTCATTCGCTCCACCAAGTCAACTTGCGAGGTGGCGCGATTTGTCTCATTCTCATTCACATCAGCCCTTTCTAGATGAGAAGCCATGTTCGGAGGGACTCTTGCATGAACTAGAAGGAATTCGACTCCGTATACCGCCCGGATGTACCTACTGGAGAGCGAGAGCTGATTCGAGGGTTCGGGCGTTCAAGCTTTGTTATCTACAACATGCGCCGGTGGAATCTTCAGGCTAGACTTCTATAAGAAAAGAGATAACGAAAATGAAGTAGACTTACAATCATGGAGGAACGACGTCATCGCCGGCGCGCGAAACCTGAGGCGTCTGCTCAGTTCGCTACGCGCGAGCTTCGGCGACCTTACGACAGAGATTCCACTGCTGCCTTCCCACACGTCGCAAATCCCATGTAGCCGTGACGCGGGCTTGACGCAAAGAAAAGCTAGGTTATCGCTAGATTTCGCCAATCAAAACGTGGATCGCCTCGAAAAGGCGAGACGGCATACCCATGGAGAAACTTCAGCAAACGAGGCTGGCAGAATTTTCGGTATCGCGAAGAGGGGTCTTACGTTGCGCTTTGATATCCGTCCAGTTGTGCTCGAACTTTCGCGCGCGGGGGCGAGAACGTGCGTGAAGCGGTGTGAGGATGTTTTGGACGTAAAAAACGAAACAGCCATTGTTGTCTTTCGGGGTGGCGTCATTACGAGCGTTCCGACGACGTCTAGACCGGACGGACGAACATGTTGTTGCTTGGCATTTGGAGAACTGGCAACTCCGTCACAACCGGTGCGTGCCCGACTAGAGATATCAAGGGCAGGTGGCACGTTCGAGTATCCCTGCAGGCCGGCGCTACCCGAAACGCTGAGCTCGTGTGCACATATACCTATACACGACGCACTCACCTCACACGCAGCATCCAGGTTCGTGCACACGAGCAAGAAGTGAGACCCTGCCTACTACAGGCGCCACGTAACCCTTGCCGACGGCCATTCGTCATGTCGGCGGGAAAAACCCGGCAAAGCTTCCCGCTGACGACAAAGCAGTTGTCAGAAAGGCTCTACGCGCGTGCCGTGCAGCAGTCGTAAGAGCAAGCGACAGCCCGTGCTGCCCCGACGAGCCCGGCCTGGCCCTGCTGATACGAGTCCGGACAACCTTGGTTTGATGGATGCGGGCGGATGGACAGCGCAACCGCGGCCAACTCCGGGGTCCCCCGCAGCCCGGCTCATTAAGCAGTAAGCGGCGGCGTCCCTCCGCTTGGCGTCGGCGGGTGCCTAGAGTGCGTGGAAAGGGGCACAGTGGGAAAAGGGTGTACGTGGCAAGGAGAACGAGTCTGGCGGAGGTTCTGTTGCCTGGAGACCGAACGAGCCCTGGCCCCGGGGGCGGCCTGGGCAGGCTGAAGGATGAGGTGGCGCGGAACTCAATACGAACGTTCGTGGCTCCAATGACCATGCATCATGGGTGTTGCGGAAGGAATATAGTTTTGAGTGTGCGCCCGCCGCCACGAGTACGCAGGCGCCTAGCAGTTGTTCCGCAACATTTCCCCGCATATAGCAAGATTTACTGCAGGCATGATAAAAATTTTAGGAATCATACCAGCAAAAACAGCAAAAATTAGATAAAGGGTACCAATTTCTTTATATTGGCGGGTCCGAGCTGTGTTGCAATAGGAATCGTGCATATTCCTTCGACACGTCACGAAGGGGCTGCACCTTCGCTTCGTACTGGAGTAGAGAACCAAGATAGCTAATTCTCTTCTAAATGCTCCAGTTGCAGGCAGGAGAGAAGGCAATAAACGAGTACTCGCCGAAACGCGGGCCCTAGTCAGACGAAGCTAATAAGCATGTCGGGCAGGGACTCCGGTTAGAAGGATGACAGCGAATTGAATTGTATCTGATACCCACCTGATTATGTTCTCCAAGACTCCAACGCAGCAATGTCCCAATGCTCCCAGCGTGAGAAGCGTGGATAAGGACAACAGTGCACAAAGGCGAGCGTTCCCCGGTTTCCCACGCCGTTCGTCACAGCGCGCAGCAGGGGTGCCGCGGGGATACGCACTGCACATGCACGACGCCACAGCTGCGAACAGCCAACCTGAATGAGCCGGAAGAACACGCAAGAATCAGGCCGCGAAAAGCAGGGGGCACGCTATAAGAGGAGGATCTGCGTCCGCCGCGAGTCGGCGCCGTGTGGGAGAGGCCGTGAACGGACAAGCTTTCCACTTGGAACGAAACAAGTCCGTGCATATGAAAGAGACCCTGAAGGCATCGCGGTTATAACGACGGCACGATTGCCAAGACGCACGGATGCGTTGGCCCGGTCGTGCGGCAGGAAGTCGTCGATCTGGCAGGCCGTGCCGGAAGGGCGACACAGCCAGGACCAGGCGAGTTAGTCTTTGGTGCGGTTTCTGCGGAACAGACAGGTGACAGGCGTCGCGGGAGGTCTGAGAGCGGGCATACGTGTACGGACGTTGCGCGACCGGTTGCGCTGGTGACAGCGCCCGGGAAATGCTTGTTATGATTCGAGGCGCAGCTCCGCCGCCAGTACACGCTGGCCGCGGCTTGACCGTGCCTATGCGAACGCAAACACAGCATGCATCACGGCGGTGTGCGGGGAATTTGTAGTGGTCTTCAAAGGAATGTTCTGCAATATTTTGTCCCGGAGCTTTACCGACGGGATGAGTACAGGCGTATTGCACGAAGGCTGATGTGTCACTATCTTGCTTTGTCCACGGCTGAGCCCGAAAGGTGGGAATGGTATAATTAAGGTTGGGACTTACCGGGTTATGACAGGCTGGATCGGGGTAGCGGACAGCTCTGAGATAGAGATCAAACCCTTGCTGTTGATCAATGCTCAAGCGGGATGTATCTTAGGAGAAGACAGATCCGATTGGGAAAAAAAGGAGGATGAGGGGAGATAGGGACCTTCGACGAGTGTGTCAAACAAGTCAGGGAGCTGCAAGCCGCCGGAGGACCAGCTTTCAAACAGCCAGGCAAGTAGCAGAGCTGGTGAGGCCGTACATGAGGCGCTGAAATTGACAGGGTGCCCAAGGGTTCGGAAACTCGTACCTAGAGGCTGCAATCCAGGAGTAGGAGCACGTGCAGGAGCGCTGATCATGACGGAGGCGTGAAATGGCAAGAGGCCAGGCAGGGTCAGGCAGTCTCACGCACTAGACCAGATCGTAACAGTAAGAACTAGATCGAGGAGATTACTGTTGCATAGGAAGGGCGCAAGAGACGAGGACAGGAGTGCGAGGACCTTACCCGCCAAACCCGGCCTGTGACCTGTGCACCTGCGGAAGCGCGAATGAAGATAGAGTTCCAACAGGTGACTCGGTGTTGCAGGCAGGAAACACCTGGTGGGGAGGAGAGCCAATGAGTGTTATTTCAAGCCCGCGCGATAGCGAGTGTGAGCGCGGGGTGGTATTCCTGGATGCGATCCCCACACCGCTCACAGGGCGAATTGTCAGACGGTGTTCGAGGGAAGGTTATGAGGATAAATATGGCAACGGTGGGCATACCGGCGATCACCGGTGGCGGAAGCAAGCGGTTGTAGCTCCGCAGAAACGCATAGTGCCGGGGAATGCTCCCCGCACGCGTCACCAAAGCAGGCAACGCTGGGGAGCGGACGGTGGCAAGACGGTGTGGACACCAATAAAGCAGCTGATAGTCGGATTTTATACTCGTCTAGACGAGCACGAAGGCGAGGGACTTTCGCGAGTTGGCCCCAAAGCGAGAAAGGGTCAGGTGGGCGCACCCGCAGGAGTCTAGGCGGAGACGCTGGGAAGGCCTCAAAGTGGCACGTGTTACCTGAGGAGCACCAGCAAGCGGGACCCCGGGGAGTGCCATCTGCCAAGTGCTCGCTTCCACCCGCCGACCCTGCATCCCGCTTCTCTTCTTGGACTGTTAATACTTACCACCCTTCCTGCCACTCTTTCGCTTTTAACTTCCCCATCTCCCTTCATTTTCCTCCGTCACCCCCGCTCCTGTCGTCGCCCTTCAAACACTCTCGTCACCACACTCGACAGTGATCAGACACCGACGACCGTCACCCAATATGGCAACCACCCTTCAGCTTCCATCTTTCCCCCGCCACGGCATTCTGCTCAACCCCTCACCATCGACTTCGCCCTACTCGCACACTACCTCTCTGCCCGGCACACCAAACCTTGTCTCATCTCTTTCTTCGCTCTCATCTTCCGCCTCGTCCTCCTCACCGCACAATCTGGCTGAACAGGACAACTACTTCCTCACCTACGCTGCTGTGAGGGACCCATACAGTGCGATCCCTCGAGGAGGATCGTCGCAGAATCCGGGCTCTTCTGTATCGAGAAACAATTCTGCAAAGAAGCCCTCATCTGCGCCTCAGACTCGCAGGATCCGCTTTGCACCACTTCCTGAGCCCCGGAGAGACGAGCTCCAGCTCCCCGATGTTTTCCTCGACGACAGCGTCGAGAATCTGAGCAACTTCCCCGTCTCCCGTGATGCTATCGACACTCCAAGGTCCAATTCCGGTGCGCCTTCGTCACTGTTGTTTAGTGATCATCACACACCATCGGACTCCACTCCCACTACGAGCAACGCGAATCTCCAGCTCGCTTCGAGTTCGAAGCCCACCGTCGCACCCATCAATACCGCTTCCTCGAGCACCAGCGGCTCCGACAAGGACGATTCCTCGGACTGGGATATCACCACTCCTGTCTCCCCCAACATCGCCCTCTCATCATCGGTCGAGCGCCTCCCTCAGAGCTGCCCAGAGTCCCCTCTCGGCCGTCGTCCAGAGCTCTCACGAGAGAAGAAGAGTTTCACCAAGAAGCTCCTGAAACCCCTTCTCGGGCCCCTAGGACGCAGCACCATCTCGACAGAGGATGTCCTTACGCTTGGCGTCAACCAACTCTTCAGGAGCTCGACGCGCGACTCCGACGACGGCCTGTCCTCGGGCGCCGCGACGCCCGCCGGGGCCAGCACGCCTGCGCGCAGCCACTCCAAGGAGCGGAGCAGCAGCGCCTCCGATAGCGAGTGCGGATTCGGTGTGCCACTCTCACGCAGCACGAGCGACGGCGCGAAAAAGCGCAAGACGTTCCTCGGCTTCAGCCACGGCAACAGCTCGTCCAGCGACGGCGGGCTCTGGCGCACTCAGAGTGGGCCGAGCGACCTGCGGAGGGTGCAGAGCAAGGAGGTCAAGGAGAGCGAGGACGCAACGCGCCCGCGGCGCGGCAGCACCAACCAGATGTACGGCCCCGGGAGGCAGCTGAGGATGCTCAACGGCCGTGTCTACGGTGCGAAGAGGTCGAACTTGGCGAAGACGAACCTGTTCGCCAATGCTCGGTACGTCGTGCACCCCCCTTTTGTGATGTATTCGTTTGCTGACTTGTGTCAATAGCACTGACGACAACGAGTTCGTCGAGTGGGGCTACGGAGGCATGGGCAGTGTCAAGACTGCCGCTTCCGTCGGTGCGGACAACAAGTGGGCGCGCGTCCAGGGCAACTCTGCACTTGGCGTCGGCGCAACTCAAACCGGCTGGGGCAAGGACCGCCGGGAGGCCGTCGACGATGACTACGACGGCAGCAGCATGGCATGGCTCAAGAAGCGTAAGGAGCAGCGCGAGCAAGCTCGGAAGGAGGCAGAAGCAAAGGCGGCGAAGGAGGCAGCTGAAAAGGAGAACCACGACGCCCAGCAAACACCCAGCGAGGCCCCCGAGCCAGCGGCCGAGAAGTCGGAAGCCAAGGAGGGCAACCCGGAGGAGGTTGCAGCGAAGGAGGCGCAACATGTCACCACTGCTATCGCCCTCCCTGCCCACCATCGGCCAGTGCATCATCACTCGCGGTCTATGGAGCGCGTGCCATCATCGGGAAGCCACATCATCAAGGCGACGCCCGAGAGGAGAGATAGCGAGGATACCGCACGCGCGGTGTCGCCTCCAGTTCCCGCGGGTGCCCTTATCGATGCGCAGCAAGTGGCTGGAGAGATGGAGCTCCCTGAGCGTGCGGGTAACGCTCGTGTGCGCCGTGAGAGCGAGAGCAGCGCCTCGGGCGTGAGCAGCTTCGGCTCGGACGACGAGGACGCAGATGTGGAGGACAGCCCGAAGGACTCCTATGGTGAGGAGGACGAAGAGGAGTCTGAGGACGATGTAAGTAAACTGGATCTGCCCGCTTTTCGCAGATTTCACTGACTATATGCGCTTTATAGGAGGCCACTAGGCGGACATGTCTCGGAGCGGGCGTCGAGAAGATCAGCAGACACAAGGAGAAGACTGCGGCACACCCGCAGGATGGACATGGAGCGACTTAAGGAACCACTACGGCGACCTGCAGGCGAGCACTGTATTGTTTGTCGCTTGGCCCGTCCGCACCGCCTATCTTTGCCGAATTCTGAAACCAAAAGTATGCGACCGGCACCGTCGTGGGTGGTTCTACGACCCTTCAACGCCCTCTGATCCGCTCTGTCCGCCGCCGTATCCCCGACATCGACAAGGGCTTCTTGATGCTGTGTGGCCCGCCCAGGTACCCGACGTCCACCACCGTTCGGTGTTCAGGGCCTGTCTTCCGCATCCCCGCCGCACGTGCCAGCGCCATGCCCGCATATCCGTTTAATCGTGCCTTTTTTGTGCTACATCTCGCTCCCAGCCTATCCGTCCAACTGGCATCTAGAAGCGCCGCCACACCGCGTGCCACTCATAATTCCCGGCTTCCTCCACCTTGCTGTATATCGCCGCATCGCTTTCGCCCACCCATTTCACCGCCTCAGTCATTAGAACCCGCTCTGCCGTATCCCACGTCGTCTTTTTGCCGCTGCGCTGTTTGCAACGTGCGGCTGTACGCCCTACACGAACTGCCTCCGCTCAGACCTGTCTATAATCTCCTATACCATACTCCCGTCGGCCTTGGCAGGCATCCGTCGAGGACTTTTTTTTTTCATATGGGTGCTCGCTGCAGGTTGCTCGGGTCGAACCGCATTGTATTTTTCCCCCATCGCATACATCATGTCTCTTTCCTCTCTTTCCCAAGTCGCAACTCATCTGTTCCATCCCCATTATCGTGTCCGCTGGTTGCTTGCAATTTATTCGTGATTTATGCTTATCGTCGACACTCTTTTCTGGGCTTGTTGCAGCACACTGTGTATTCATTTTTCATTCTTTGCTGTCGTTGTCGTTGTTACGTCTCTAATGCTAGCAATGGATGAAATGCTTTTACACCACTCGTGCATGCGTGTGTGATCGTCGACCGTGAGAAAAGTGAAAAAGCTTGTTTCGCGACATGAATAAGCACAACAGTTCGGTGGTTTTTGAAGAATTTTGACTCGCGATTCAAGCTTTAAAATTGAAAGTCTCAAAGTCTCAAGATCTCATGTCTGGCTGGCGATCACAGGCGCCGTTTGACGACAATGTACAACCGCTAGTTCAAGCAAGATATGCTCATCCTAGACAATTCAGCCCACCTGTTGCAGAAGCAGCCACGAACGTTTTCGTAGGATCCTCGCCTATTCTCAAGATCCAGCGGCAACGGTCGCGCAGGGACCCCAGCCTCCGTAGGAGTATATCCTGGCCTGAGGAGATTTTCCGCCGCACACCGTGACGCACACAGGAGCATTACGCGCGTTTGTGCGTCGCACTGCTCTCCTGGCATCAGAGACATCGCGTCTGAGGACACCGACTGGCTGGCACCGAAAGCGAGCGAGCGGTTGAGCCTAGAGCGCGGCCCCTCCGCCAACGGTCGTGCGGGCGATCCTCGAGATTAGCTCGGGCGGTGTGTTGTGCTGTGCCAGTCTCTCCCTGGGTCCCTGCTTGCCCCTTGGGCTTCGCGTCCACGCGAAAGATAGGTAATATGGCAGCCTCCGACGCCGGAAAATAAGGAGCCCCGCGCGGTGGAAGGCGAGAAGAGGGACGCGCGCGCGCGCGCTGCGCTGCGGCGTGCGAAACTGGCACCCACATGCTGCTGTACGCGGAGCCACCGTCGTCGCGCAGGTCCAGGCGGCTGATTGAGCCGCAGCAAGGGGGAAACATCTTGGCAGCGTGCAGGCACACTAGCGGACAAGCGCTGCGCGAGAAAAAGTAAATATGCACACCACTAGAAAGGCCGCTGTCTTAGACAGCGCAAGCGTGCATACGTCCGACATCGGACTTCGTGCATGCAACACGTCTTGAATCTGTGCTCCCATCGCTTATGAGCGCGCGGCGGTGGCTCTTGCTTCGATATGACGGAGACGAATTGGGAGTCAGGTCTATTTGTGTAGGGTCTACTAGGCGCATGATAGATATGCCACCCACTTACACTAAGTTACGCTGCCTCTAGCTCGGAGCCGAGGCGCGTATCGTCTCCATCTTTGCGCTTTGTCCAATCGTAGTATATTTCCTTGTGTTCTGCCTGCCAGCTGTCCAGTGCTTCTAGTGCGGCTTTGCCCCAATCGTAGTCTTCATGGTCGGTATGTTTTTCCGGGCCATCGACAAAGAGGATAAGCTTCTCGTTGCGCTCTTGTATGAAGCCCTCCCGGACGCCGTTCCGGATAAGCTGGCGAAGAGGGTCGTAGTAACCTAGGACATTCACGACGACGGCAGCTATACCCGCTGTGTCAGCGTGCTTCTCTACGGCGTGGAAGGTCAAGCTCTCACGTTTGTTGTGAATCCCAATCTGCGACCACGTTGTGACTTCTAGCAGCTGTGTACAAATCCGTCAGATCTACATTCGAAGCGGACGGGAGATACTGCGCACCTCCTCGAGGGTTCCGTATCCGCCAGGCAGGCAAATGAATCCGCACGATCGCCTCGCCATTTCGAGCTTCCGCTCATGCATCGAGTCTACTACAACCTTGCCATGTTTATCAGCATCCGCACGCAGCAGGACATACGAACAGGACCCACAATTTCCTCCTGAAGGCAAAAGTCAGCGATCGGCTGGGCATCCAGCATGAACGACGTACATTCCGACGTTTCTCGAGGTCACAAAGTGCCTCTTTCGCGGCCTTGGCCTCTGCGGCTCCACTCACGGCTTCCTTCTCTCCTCCCGAGGCGATCATAGCCGCAGGCAGCACACCAACGACGGTACTGCCTGCATCCAGCACTGCACCCGATACCACACCCATGATCCCCTTTCTACCTCCGCCATAGACAAGCGGCCTACCCGCTTTGCCCAATGCATGGCCCACGCCTGTTCATGGGCAGCCGCACGGCGATTGTCAGCATGCATTGACCAAGCTCCGAACGAACACTGCCACGCACTGACTGCTGCATTCTGGAACGCTTTTCTATGCCCCAGCGACGACGCACAGTACACCGCAACTGCCTTGTTGTCTGCACTTTGAGCGATGGTCATGGTAGCGGAGTGAACCCGAGTGACGGCGAAAGATGCAGAAATGTTCCGTGGTATGCCTTCGCGCCCACTCCTCTTTTGTGCAGGATGACTTGGTACAGGCCCCATGGCCGTCATGTGCTCCTGTGGTCCGTCAGAACATGGGAAGGTATGTCAAGTTCTTGCTGGCGACATATGGAGGTGACTCATTGATTGTGATCAGAGGCAAAGTCAAGCGCGGGGACTGTCTTCGCACTCAGCGACCCAGGGTCGCACACAGATCATACAAAAAGGGTTTAGACGTCTCGTCCGAGTCCAAGTATCCATATAACGTAGTACATCCCTATCGTACATATCCCCGATTAGATAGATATATGTATAATATTAGCAAGTCGCGGATGTCACTGGTCGAGGTCGAAAATCTCGCCGCGTTCTTCGAGGACCTCGACATTGCGAAGTAGAGGATCGAGCGACGCAAGCTCATCCTTAATGCCTGTCCGCGCAAAGTCATCGAGCTCTTTTAGTAAAACCGCGATGAGTTTCTTGGGAGGATATCAGAAAGTAACTCCCGGGAGTGAGCGTGTGGCGCACCTTTAGTCGGTTGTCTATCTGCTTAACCGCGTCTCCGAGCGCCGATGTCCAGCTGGGCGGTGGACTTCCTAATTGCCCAGCATACACTGCAGCAGATCCCCCGTGCGCAATTCCCCAAAGACTGTTCTCGCCATCGTCCGTGGGCAGCGCATCAGTGCCCGAGAATAAGTAGGAGACACCAGGATGTGGCGAAAGTAATCCCAACGGCCCTGTCATGTGCTGTCCAGAGCTTGGGAACGGCGACGGGCCGAGAATCTTAGAGATTTTGTTGTACACTTCGGAAAGGATGTCCAGAAGGGAGAGTAGGGTTTGATGATAATCTAAGGGGAAAGGCTGTACGTGGCTTCAACTCCACGGCATACGAGAGACTCGATAGTGAGACACACCACATGAGGCATGACCAAGAAGGAGGTTTCTAATGAATCCGTGTAGGATATCGCGTAATCTGTCGCTCCTAGCTGTCGCTTTGGTCTTCCCGACCTGAAAAGTGAACGCTTTGGCGACGCTTCAGCTACGAGATAATTGACAGGGACCAACACGCACCATCTTCGGCCGCTCCCCATCCTCTTTTGATTGATCAAACTCCATTAGTGCGTTTAACAGGCCGCGTAGAAAATCCTGAGGCTCCTTAACGTCAAAGTAGTTGGCCAGCGACATGCCAAGACACGCAAAGCGATAGGTCCTGCGATATGGTTCTGTCTGTCGCGAAGGGCAAGTGGGTAGCAGCCGACATACCGATTTTTCATGGCTGTATTCGAGAATACCTTACCGAGCTCCCCACGGGTGATCATGATTGTATGAAACCAGTGACTTCGCCTATACGACGCGTTCAGCGGATAACAACGGGGAGTGTTGTGCACACGCACCCTTCATGTACATTCCGCAAGTACGTCAGCGTGATGATCCTCTTCTTGACCAGCTCCCGCAGCATTTCGACTGACGTTCCTTGCGCAACGGCGCCACCATTTAGCAAGCTCGACGCATGGGTTGAATCCGTCAATGATGACTGAACGTCCCAGTCTCGCACCATGGAACCTGTTCCCGTTGTTGGCGTTGGAAGCGCGGCACCGAACGGTAAACCAGAGATGGTTGAGATTGCGATTCCCTGCGAGGCTTGTCCTAAAGAACCGGGCTTCAGGGATGTAAGGAGGTTCTGGGCGGAGGACTTGCGGCGCATGCTTGGGCGTTGGATCTGGCCTTCTGCTGGGGTCGCAGGCATCATTTGATTAAATGTAGCCATGCCGATAGAATAGCAGCTGTGCAGTTCCCATCCACACTAAACGGGAGTGATTGGGGCTTGTTCCAGACACAAGGTTTCTGTGAACCGTGATGGCGGTCGATAAGCAGCGAAGCGGTTATCTCAATACAACGCGGTCACGGGAAAGGTGAAAGGATGTTATAAAATGCTACTTACCTTTTGTTACTGTAACGCCACCGGTTAACGGAACTTGTCAATCTCTTTTTTGCAGTGACCCTTTTCCTCTACCCCCCACCTCGCTCAACCATGGCAGACATCAACGCGGTTGCAAAGCAGTTTACCAGCTTTTATTATTCTACCTTCGATTCGGATCGTGCGGGTTTGCGGAGCCTCTACGTGCGTCAAGATCCTAGTTCTGATCATGGACCATCTATTGGGATGCCGACCTCCTAATACCTGCTAATGCATCACTGCAGCGGCCACAATCTATGCTTACCTGGGAGGGCACCCCGATTCTTGGAGATGCCGCCATCGCTGAGAAGCTGGTTGTAAGTTAGACATCCCTCCCAACCCTTCGGGAGCTAATCTATGCCTTGTTAGACTCTGCCATTCCAGACGGTCCAGCACAAGGTCACCACTCTCGATGCTCAGCCATCTTCCCCCTCCGTTGCGAGCTTGATCGTTAGCGTCACTGGATTGCTCATAGTGCGCAACCTGACAGTTCTTACTGAACCCAAATATTGACATGCAATTACTACAGGTCGACGAAGGCTCGAACCCCCTCCAGTTCAGCCAAGTTTTCCAGCTTATACCGGATGGCAGTAGCTACTACATGTAAGCGTTGCTTATGTCTTTGTGTACATCACCCGTCTTACCTCGTCTTGCCTCGTCCGACAGTTACAACGATATCTTCCGCCTCAACTATGGTTAAGCCACCGCCACCACCCCAGGAGTTTCGCTCATAGTTGTAGCTGTAGTCTGTTGTCCCTCCGCCGTCGATGCAATAATACATAAAGGATTTTTTCACTTTCTCTACCACCATTAAGAAGGAATATCCGTCAACGTCAATATCTGGTAATGATCCGCATCAAAATCGTCATAGGCGCTCTAGCGCCCCGAAACCTACCAGACACGGAAATAAATCGCGGGGTAAATTTACAGAAATCGTGTCTCTCGCCTACAGTACCACCATAAACTTGGCGGGATATAAGGAGTAGTTTGTGTACCTTTTTATACTGTGGAATGCGATGTCATTTGAGTGAATATGCACGTCATATCCTCATTGTAGGCTGCGGCCCAGCAGCCGCGCGTCCCAATTGCAGGCGCACAGCAACACGCACTTGTCTCAGCACTTCCACCACTCTTCCTCACTCTCATCTTCCTACGCTTCGGTCAGCATAATGGCGACTAACACACTCGGCTCAGAGATTGTCGGGGTCATTAACAAGCTACAGGATGTCTTCACCGCCGTGGGGTCATCGGCGTCTCAAATAGACTTGCCTCAAATCTGCGTGCTGGGTAGCCAGAGTAGTGGAAAGAGCTCTGTGCTTGAGGTGTGTATCTTATACTCTCACCAATGTTTGCTAACTATAACTCCTTAATTTCAGAACATTGTCGGCCGCGATTTCTTGCCACGAGGAACTGGAATTGTAACGCGTAGACCATTAGTGAGTTATGTCGCACATAAGGTGCTTCTGCCATCCGTAACATCCGTACCCTAGGTTCTGCAACTCATAAACAGACCAGCACAGCCAGCTGCACCAAATGGAACAGCTAAACGTGAGTCTCTCTCTCCTACGTTCCTCTTCGACGCTCATTGTTTCATAGCTGAGCTCAACGGCAACGATCCTCACGCGAACGAGAACGAATGGGGTGAATTCCTTCACTTGCCTGGCCAGAAGTTCTACGACTTCAATAAGGTTCGCGAGGAAATTGTTCGCGACACTGAGGCCAAGACTGGTCGCAATGCCGGCATCTCGCCACTGCCCATCAACCTGCGCATCTACTCCCCCAATGTCCTCACTCTTACGCTTGTTGATTTACCTGGTCTCACAAAAGTGCCAGTCGGCGACCAGCCGCGAGACATTGAGAAGCAGATCCGAGACATGCTCATGAAGTTCATCTCGAAGCCGTCATGTATTATCCTCGCGGTGACCCCCGCCAACACTGACTTAGCGAACTCTGATGGCTTGAAGCTTGCACGAGAGGTGGATCAGGAGGGACAGAGGACGATTGGTGTGCTTACCAAGATCGATCTCATGTGCGTGCCAGGACGATTACCCTGATGCCTTTTACTGATGTCGGTACAGGGATCAAGGAACAGACGTCGTGGATATTCTCGCAGGCCGGGTTATCCCGCTGCGCTTGGGTTATGTTCCAGTCGTGAACCGTGGTCAGCGCGACATCGACCACAACAAGCCTATCCAGGTCGCTCTCCAGTATGAACGCGAGTTCTTCGAGAATCATGTTGCATACAAGGGCAAAGCGCAGTACTGCGGAACGCCGTTCCTGGCGCGTAAGCTCAACATGGTACGCGGATGTAACCCAGTCGCGTGCTGTGAAGGCTGACAACCTGATAGCTTCTTATGCATCACATTCGTGCGACATTACCAGACATCAAGCAACGGATTAGCACGCAGCTGCAAAAATACAATGCCGAGCTTATGACTCTTGGAGGACCTATGGGCGACCAGAGCTCATCGGGTGTCGTCCTTTCTGTCATCACTGACTTCTGCTCGGAGTTCCGCGCAAACATCGATGGCGGCACGAACGACCTGTCGCTCAACGAGCTGTCAGGTGGTGCTCGTATCAGCTTCGTCTTCCATGAGTTGTTCAATCAGGGTGTCAAGACCATTGATCCATTTGATCAAGTTAAGGATGGCGATATCAGAACGATTCTCTACAACTCTTCGGTGGGTATATGCGTACACATGTACTCCGAGTTTAATTAATATTTTCCTAGGGTTCAACGCCAGCGCTCTTCGTCGGCACTACCGCCTTCGAGGTCATTATCAAGCAGCAGATCAAACGGCTGGAGGAACCCGGTCTGAAGTGCTGTCAACTTGTCTATGACGAGCTGATTCGGATTCTCGGCCAAATTTTGACAAAGATCGTGAGCATTCTTTATATCATGTATTTGTCATGTGTATGTCTAAGTCCATTGTAGCAACAATTCAGGCGATTCCCTGCCCTTAAGGAGCGCTTCAACTCTGTAGTCGTCAATTTTTTCAAGAACGCAATGAACCCTACAACAAAGCTCGTGTCTGATCTTGTTGCGTAAGTGCGCCTATACATCTCACCCATGGCTCAATCTGACTGAGCTGCAGTATGCAAGCCTGCTACGTGAATACAACACATCCGGACTTCCTGAACGGCCATAAGGTTAGTGCCTTCATAGCCCTCACTGTCCGATTAATTTTGACCATCCTTGTATAGGCCCTGTCCATAGTCACGGAGCGTCTGAATGCCAGCAAGCCGCAAGACAAGAACAAGGTCGCGGCCGCTGCGGTCAACAATAACAAGGACCTTGATGTTGACCCGAAGCGCGATGAGCCCAGCTTCTTCGGATCGTTCTTCTCTTCTGCGAAGAATGCGCCTAAGAAGAAGGGAGCTGCTGTCATGGATTCAGTAGGCGCCACTATCAGCGATTTCGACGGGACCAGAGACTGACTCGCAGCTTAGCCTCCGCCGCAGATCCGCCCGCAGGCTGCCCTCAACGACCGAGAGCTCATGGAAACTGAGGTCATCAGTGCGTCGATCCATTCCTGTCGGTTTAGGTCCAGATATTGACATCCGCTGCAGAACTACTCATCCACTCGTACTTCAACATCGTCAAGCGCGAGATGATTGACATGGTCCCGAAGGCGATCTCACTCACTCTCGTGCAGTTCTCTAAGGACAACCTCCAACGCGAGCTCCTCCAGGAGCTGTACAAGCCCGAGGTGCTCGATGATCTTCTCAAGGAATCAGAATTCGTCGTTCAGCGCCGCAAAGAAGTCGTCTCCATGGTCCAGGCGCTCAATAAGGCCGAGGAGTACGTTCTATTCGTCCCACTTCTACATTCTCATTACTGACTGCGCTGTAGGATTGTCGCTGGTGTGTAAGGCGCGTGCTGCGTGGCGCTTATTACAGATATGAACATTGGGGTGTCATACGAGTACTTTAATACCCTTACTATGCAGAGTATTTTTCCATGTTTAGATGTTGTAGTCACATTCGCGGATTTATTATTCTCACTTGTTGCATTAATTTCAGGGCTGAGCGTAGTTCTTCGCGCGGCCTCTAGACTCTGAAGGCATCGTGGCGTTCGGCTGACCGCGTTTGACTTGCTATTTTCGCTTCTCTTCAGGATGGAAATGCCGGGAGATCACCGTGGATCATATACGAGTTCCCACGGACATCGCCAGGTGAGGGGATAACCAAATGCCACTCAACGCTCAATCCTTCGCGAATAGGTTCTAACCCTCTTTATTGCCTCAGTCCGTTTTCTTGTCTTTTGTTCGACGTAGAGCTATCTTTTCTAAAAGGTTATATTGCAACAGGCGCGATGTACACAATAGCGTTCACGCGAAGCACGCATGTTACGACACTCCGACTGCTCTTGTCATGTACGGCAGCGGACTCGCGTATCATCTCTACATTCGACGCCCAATCCCATCATTTCCTCTATCAGAGGTACAAAGTCCACTCATTGTTTTCTATTCTCTCGAGTTGCACGTCGATCACCGCTCGAAATTATAGGCCAGGTAAGACAAGCGGATCTCATGACCTCTGCATTTCAACTTCGCTAAATGCATCATATCCCAGAACGTTATGGGCCCTCATACGTCGGGCGGCATAAGCGCGCGCTCCAGACGACGTGCATCTTATCGCTTGCAAATGAATACTGTCGATGTCCAGGTTCTCACAGCGATAGTGTTGACACTTCCACCGCATCGGTCTTATGGAGGCCCGTCGCGATAACCCAATCGTCCCTCAAAGCTCTCTGACGATATCTCAACATCATATGCGAAACAATGATACTCCTGCTTCGCAGAAATGTGGTTCGGTATTCAATGCCACTTGATGTTACCGTGCAGGTCACCGCAAGCTCACCCTCGCCTTGCCATGCTGGCGTTGAGGGTAGGATTAAACGCTCCCTGAGGCTCGCGGATATGGTGCTCGCGGATATGGTGAGTCCGGAAGCCTTGCCCATTGTATCCGAGTTTGCCGCTAGTTTCGTTACGTTTCATCTCATAGATCCAGAAGGTCATCGTACTCATTACATTCTCATACCCGACGGCTACACGGGGGTTGCGCCCCTATTGCGACTGGCTGCCCCGACCACCCCGTCGAAGGCCACATCCGACATGGGTTCGGCGATATGCTGTGGCTGCGGGTCGCAGGCTGATTTTATCACATCTTCGCAGACAGATCTGAAGTACGGACGCTGCGCAGTGCTTGCAAGTTCCGATGCGCAGCTGACGGTCTTACGAAGGGAAGCAATGCATGATTCTGCTGCGGTGGCACAGCAACAAGCAAGGGCGTTCGATTGTCCTCAGCACTCAAGTTGTACGTACTTCACTCCTAAACTACCTGAGAGGTTCACTGATAGCTCCACAGAAATGCTGAGCTCCCCTAAACAGTCGAAGTCACATTACGTTGTCCTGCGCTTGGGGCACTTCAGATCCCCTTCCGCCTCCGCACTCACTGCGACAGTTACGAGAGGCGCAATGATAGTTCGTGGGTAAAACATCGTCTCGATACCCTTCAGGCAAGTTGCAGATGATGAACTCAGATCCTAATTAAAATAATGCTTCTTAGTGCGTCATCCTGTGCTGCACGCTTTTCACGTGTCTCACATCCTGCTGTTGCAAAGCAGCTTTTTCCTATTGGGATCAAGACGTGGACGATCAATGCTGTGGATGTCGGCACAGTGTTGGACTGCGGGCACGCAAATTTACTACACGCTTACTATGTTCGAAGAAGAAGACCGTTCGAGGTGCGTCTTTCCACTATGCCGAGGTCATACGCAATACAAATGTGACCTGTCCCGTCCGTTTTTGCTCTCTGCCCTATATCCATCAGACGAGCAGTGCAGATTTACTAACGCCCACGTAGCATGGACGGGACCCCGAGAATCCCGCGTTTAATCCATGAGAGCCCCGTAACCCATGTGGGAGTACCTCCAGAGCTTGCAATGAGGGCGTAGTGCTATTACCTAGAGTCTCGTGCGTGCGAGCCTTCGGCGTCTACAATCTTCTCATTGTAGCCTGTGACTGATACTCTCGCTACCTATCCATTAGGTTTTCTCGCTGATGGCGCGGGCATAAGCAGCGTGTCTATCCTTCTCCTGCCTCAAAGTCTGCAAGTATTATGCTGCTCGCGTTCTTCACACACGCTGTATCCTTTGGATGGACGTATCTCGTGCCGCAGTAAAAATGTGCCGGAGTGCGCGCAATCATTTCGCGTGCCCGCTCCACGGCGCCGCTGGGCGACGTTCGGCTGCTTCCGCAGATGCGCTCCAACTTCGAAGAAAGCAAACCTTTCCGACATCAGCGCGGTGGGAAACCGGCGCAGATCGCCTCCCGCGATGCTGTATTTGTGTGTGCGCTCCGGCGTTCTAACACCCCAGGTGCCTCTCTCTATGGACAGATGCAACAACTTTCTGCCTGCCCAGGACAAGGAGGGTCAAGCGAGTACGGATGTTCGGTCCATACGTCCAGGTCGCTCTCGGATGTCGGGTGCGGTGCCTTCGCCTTGCTGGATCCATATAACAAGCCGACAGATCTCTTGCAGGGTCACTACGAACACCCCCCGCGGGTGCCTTTGGGGTGCCCTTCCGCCCCTCTCGACCCACGGATGTACGTCCCGGGCTCTTTCTGCGATCAACATCTCCTTTAAGTCCGGTATACGACGGCTGGCACATGTCGCCGCCTTCGCGTCGCCCTGTTTATTGATCACCCTGTTTTCCCCTCGGTGCGACTTCCGGCACGCCTAACAATGCGTCCCTGCCGTGCACATTTTATGCTGGTGGGCCGAGCTTCCGAACTGGCTGTGGCTGGTGCCAAGCATCAGAACATCCGTGCAGCGGCTTGGTGGCGGGAGCGGCGCCCACTCTATCAGCACTCCGCCGCTTTAGAAGTCTTGGTGTCGTGTGCCACGGCCTGTTCGGCTTGAAAGCCGTGCAATTATTATTGGTTCTAGCCGTACCGTCAACCCTTTATCACATTTTAGGGTACTGCCCTCCGTGCGTAGCCCTTCGCTGTACGCAAATTCTGAAAGGGCTTTTGGCCTCGATCCATGCAGCTTTCTGCGATTCGTGCCATCATGCTGTTGATCTGCACACCTTCGTATGCGTACTTATCATTTTCGTCGTCGCGTGGGGCTCAAGCTTGGGATGAGATAGCTTGCGCCAAAGCGCCACAAACTCCGCGTCTGGTTGGGCTTCGATGCTCGTCACCTCGATAAGTTGATACCACGGAACATTTGGTGTTTAGACAGCTTCGTGGCGTCCGAACACTGTGCCAGCTGCATCAGTAGACTCATGTCCACGAGAACTCGATACTTACATCAGGAGCTGCTTCCGGCCGAAGCTGAAGGTTATATATACTTTTAATTGGTGAGTGACACCCGGTACTGTATATGCATCTGACACAGCTTAACTCAGATATGAGATGCTCTGCGGTGACTGCGGACGTTTGCGGTTATCTGGCCTCGACATTCAAACGTTTGAGTGGCCGTCATATACGCCCTGCCATCTGCATGTATCTCTTGTCACCGCCACCGCTGATTTATAGGCGACCGTAGCTGTGCAGTGAGATCTGTTGCGTGTAACAAGCTTTATCTAGAATTTCTTCACATGCTTGCAACCGCCATCACTACGTCCGGCTTTGCTCCCGTCAGGCCTCATGAAAAGTTAACTCCTGCTTAACTTATTTAGTCCACGACGGTCCTCAGACGACTCGAGGTTCAGACATCAGTGCCTCTGCATGCCTCCTAGAGGCTCGCGATCCCCCAGGACCATCTTGACCATCGCTTGCCCTTAAAGCTGTGGTCCACTTCACGCCTCTGCAGCACCTCCGAGGTGGCGTTGTCGACGTCAACACTTCTTTCTGCATTCGGAACGTCTCGATTTCACGGACGTCTTCCTCCATTGGAAGCAGAGCGGTATGTGCAATCACTTTCAGCCGGCGCAAGGAAGAGGCTGCCCGCGGTCGAAGACTCTACTCGGCTGCTCATGCAGTGGGATGTAAACTATACATGGTTCGATACTAGTACGCTTCATTCTATGTGTACTTCAACACGAGACACAAGTTCAGTTCATAGACAAATGACTATACGCCCTCAGCCGACTAAGTATGTTCTTTATCCCTCAACAAGTCTAAGGCAGGCAAGGAGCCATATCTAGTATGACAGTTCGACCACCCTCTGTGCCAAAGGCTACCGTATTACGGTACACCGCCATAGATCCTCGCAGTGCCATCGCATGCGACCGTACAAGCCGGAAGGCAGACGGCACCCAACATAGCCTCCGCCTCTCGGTAGCAGATACGCACCAGAGCCAGTTATCGGCTAAGCAGAATGCGTACTCTGCGTGTTCCGGGCCGTCGTCCTGCGAGGCCGAGCGAGGCCGGTGCTGCGGCGAGATGAAGCACATGGTGGCGTCCGTGACAAAGGACCTCTCGGTAGACGAAAATGCAATCTTCTCTGCACAATCGCCTCCATCATAGCAGTGGAGTAACGTCAGGTCCGGTTCGTCGTCGACGGGGGCCGATCCGGCTCGACTGCTCGCTCGGATATCCCAAAGCGTGACTCTGCTTGATCCAGCACTGGAGGCGACCAGGAGACGGCTGCCGTCCTTGGAAAATGCAAGTGTTGTGGGCGGACCGTACGCACACTGATAAGGCATCAAGCGGACTATCTGTGGCGTCGTCAGGCTGACTAGCCCAAGTGTATGGTCATCCGGTTCATCGCTCCAGCAGCTAAATACCACCATGGCGGCATCAGGAGACACAGCAACGAAGGGTATATGGAGATTTTCGTTATGATAGACGATGAGCGATTCCGCACCGCGCGTTCTTGACTGGCCGATCTCCCAAACACGAATGCTGTGGTCGTATGAGCACGAGATTACTCGTTTCCCGTCCGGAAAGAATTTCGCCATCCGTACGCCGCCTTTGTGCCCAGTGAACGTCTGTTCGCAACGACCGCTCTTCACACTCCACAAACGAATAACGCCAACCTCCGACCCTTTGGACTTGTACTCCGACGAGAGCAGCATCTTTCCATCAGGAGAGAATGACAGGTGCGAGACAAGGCCTTGATGACCTTCGAGCACTCGCAACTGAGCGCCGCTCGCAGCATCCCACAGACGAATTGTATTGTTTTGCGAGCCGGTGGCAAGGATGCGTCCATCGGGTGAGAACGCCACGGAGCGTACAATCGAAATATGCTGAGACTCAGCGGCAGCATAGTACATCCCTGATTCATGACCCCGGGTTAACCTTTCCTTCAACTTCTTCCTGATGGGCTTGTGCTCCTTCTCGGTTGACATCAGAGACAGGTCCCAGACGCGGATGCTCTGGTCACGGCCACAGCTGGCTATCCGTTGGCCATCAGGGGAGTATCTGAGGCCGTACACTTCATTGGAGTGTCCTTCCAAAGTGCGAAGGGTAGAACCACTCGCCATATCCCACAGGATGATGGTACGGTCTGCTGAGCCGGAGGCAAGCGTAGCGCCATCGGAAGAGAAGTCGAGAGACCACACCGTTGATGTATGGCCTTGCAGCGTGTGTATGGAATGGCCGTCGACAGCAGAATGCAAGACAATGTCCTTTGCTGGGTGTCCCTGCCCCGAAGCAAAAATAGTTTCGTCGGGTGAGACGGCGATGGACAGTATGAAAATGCGTTCGGGATGGTTAACTTGTGCGATGCACGTCCAGGCGCTTGAAAATTTCCAGACTCTGCATGCACCGTCTATGCTGGCCGAAACCAGCAATCTTCCAGTTCGGGAAAACCTGATGCTGGTAACAACGGAATTGTGTGCGGGAGACAGGGTCTTGAACGAGCCGGTCTCGTTGTCGACGTCCCAGACCCGTATCGAATGGTCTGTAGAGCCAGAGACAAGAACTGTGATATCGCCATCCAGAGAAAAGTCCACAGTGTTGACATTATCGGTGTGACCCTTCAGGGTGTGGAGGTGGCCACCAGTAATGGCATCCCAAATGATGATGGTCTTGTCATCAGAACCTGAAGCAATATATTTGCCGTTGGGGGAGAACGCTACGCATCGGATTGCATCCTCGTGTCCTTCTAGGGTGTGTAGATGGGAGCCCGTAACAGCATCCCATAACTTGACTGTCTTGTCCCAAGATGCCGAGACAATGCGCCGGCCATCAGGCGAGAAACACATAGCGATTACAGTGTCTGAATGGCCCTCGATAGCGAGAGTACTTGTGTCCCAATTCTGCCAAAGTCCACTGAGTACCATTGGAAGCCCAATTCCTTGCCCAGTGTAATGCTCTCTGAGCTTGCTTGATGTAGGACAAAAAGGGACGAGACCGGAATAAACTTGAAGACATGAGATACTGAGGCCGGGAAAGGACTGTTGTAAAGCTCGTTGGCAATCGTACAGTAAGGCAATGATGTTAGAGTGCGGAAGGGGCAGTTCCTGAATGAAGTAATATCATTAGTGATATATTGAGTGAAAGTGAGATATGTTATATACCAGTAACCTCTCGCGTAGTGTCTGTAATGCCGAAACCACGCTACCTAGCTCTCCAAGGAGGCTCATAACCTCCAGCCAGTTCAGCAAGTAGCTTTCGATGAACTTAACGAGCAAGTTAAACAGCTCGCTGTCGACTTTGCCGCATAAGACATGGTGTATCCAGTGAAGATTGGCGTAACGCAAAGATGGAGAAATGTGCTCCGCTACGAGTTTCGGAAGCTTAGGCACCTCTGAGTTCGGCACGCTCCGCCCAATGTTGCAGATATCCATTCGCAGCCCGCCGATCATGGTCTCGAGGCACCGCTGGGCAATGAGTCTATGCTGGATTGCCGGACTGACCAGCAGACCGGGGTCGCGGCATCGGTTTCCGTCAGTGAGGAAGTCTTGGAACGAAGGGTGAATGAGGCGGATGACGGCATTATCATCATCGGGAACCACGACGACCGACTGGAGGTGAGTCAGCGTAGTCCTCGTCGTTCCGCGCTCGAGGAGCATGAGCATGTCAATGGCATTTAGCGACAAACGATCGCGATTGAGGACGAGTGCGCCAAGGATAATCTTCAACCGCAGCTTGAGCTCTCGGGAACCATTCGGATATGCACTCTTCAGAACCTGCAGGTACAGCTTGTCGAGCTGGAAGAAAGGGGTTACCACACTTGTCGACGATATCCCTTGACCCTCGAGCAGTAATCGAAGACGACCACTTGGGTCACTAGCATTTGGATCCTCGATAAAGCGTACGACAGTAGCGGCATATATGAATAGCCTATTCGAGAGCTTGACTAGTCGCGCCACCTGTTTTGCCATGGGCCATAATCTGTCCAAGGCGTATCTCTCTCGGATACCGGCCATCTTCTGCCGTAGAAAGATCTCGATATCGCGCTCAGTGGTGTCTGGTGGCACCTCATGGAGGATGACGTGCTGCGTCGTGTTAATCAAGCCGGTTGAACGGAAGCTGTGGTCAATATTTGGGATAGGGCGGCTTGTAAGAAAAATCTTCAAGGGAGCTAGGCCAGAGACATGCTCCGACAGTGCTCGAATAATGAGAGGTGTCGCTTGATCGTCCTTGCATTCGTCCAGTGCATCAATAACGACCGCGCAGGGAGGGAATGTCGGCAGCTCTCGTAGAGAATCGACGATTAGACACTTTAATTGATGGGAGACAAGAGTCTTCTCGATGTAGGGTTCCCGCCTCAAGACCTCCGCAGTCTTCTCCTGGAACTCGGGGACAAACAGACCAAGCTGGTAGGCAATCGTGGGGAATATCATCTGGACATCACTGCATTCTCGGCTGTCCCTAGAACAGAAGAAGCTCGCGCCGAGGTACCCGCGCTCCGAGCACCACTTGGCCACACTCTGCGCAATGGTCGACTTGCCTGTGCCGGCCACGCCACTAAGCCTGAATATCAGCGCGTCTGCTTTCGGTGGCTGCAGAACAACCTCGGGATTCCGTAGTCCAGCCTGGTTCGAAAGAAACCACTGGTAGATGGTGTTCAGAGTCTCTGATCGTGTTCCACCTTCGCAGACGGAGCGTTGGCCAGGGTAGTCGAAGCGGGCGGCGTCAACGTATCGAGGAGTAGGACCGGCTATTGGATAACGTCAGGCCACGCTGTTGAACACGAAGCAGGAACGCTTTCATCGGCCTGCCGCGATCTGAGTACTCAGTCCCCGAATCTCATCGGTCATCTTGTCGAAGCCCTTCTCCACCGTCACAGCCAATTCCTGTGATGCACTCCGTGAGTGTCGCACATATAGAGATAGTGTAGAGTCACGCACACTAACGGCAAGCTCGATATTCATCGTTCCTCCGATCTACACACAACAACAGTGAATAAGTATATTGCTCTTCAAATTGCGATTTAGACTTACAACAAAGTTATTGATAGCCCAAGATATCTGTCTGAGATATTCGTCTATCGTTCCGGCTAGCGAATCTGAGCTGAGAAGTCGAGAGAATTTGGATCGAGAGGTCAGCTTGCGAACTTCCTTCGTTATCTCCTTCAGCTGCCTGCGCGGGAGTAAGTAGTCTGACGAATTAAGGCGAAGCGATTACAACCTCTCCAAGATACCAATACGTCGCTGCAGGTCGTCTGGGCAATTCTTCCCATCCTTGAAGGCGGGATGCTGAAGAGTGGCGGAGAGTTGATTGGCATAGGTATGGAGAAGCTTAATCTGCTCGGTATTTGCCCGCATTTTCTGAAGCGAGACGGATGAGAACATAGCGCATGGCAGCTTCACATAGTTCACTCACCTTCACGACATCTACAATGCCTGCCACTCCTCCTACTGCGGACTGAAGTGGCGGAAATGCTGCGGTCGCGTCCTTGACAATGTTGAGGGCAAGCACTACGCCATCGAGGAGTGCATGAACGTCCTCATTACCCTCCGATCCTGTGCCGTCGGTGTTCAAGTTCATTCTGTGACCGTTGAGGATGCGTTGTCGTCGTCGTTATCTGAGGCCGAGTACGTGTGAGCACCAATGCCGAGTAGGAGGCTATGCGCGTGAACGTGGCCCACTTAACCTTGTCACGCCGCTCGCCGACAATCTCCCTAAGCACTTATCGAGCCAATATTATCCTTCAGCCTACCTTACGAACAAACGCTAAGCGCGACAAACCGTAGAGTGATTGTGAAAACATATGCCATAAGCCAGCCGCACATGCCCAGGAACATCACTGACATAGACAAGTCTCGGCGGACAGCATCGATACATCTCGAGTACCAATATTCAAAGCAAGGGTAGGGGCGGCAGTTGAATAATTTGAAGACGCGAGTGGCCGTCGTCAGTATGCCTCAAGCGCATCATGGCGACACGACGGGCAAGGGTCCGTGTCTGTACAAGCCTACAAGAGATTTGTTTTCACTGAAGGGCACCTGGTGCAGCGGAATGTTCACAACGTTCGGGTACTGTACAGCCAATCGACGGTAAAAACAGCCATACGCAGTGTCACCGCCGACATTCCGGCCTTCCGACGTGATGCTCGAAGTGGCTAGCAACGTGAGGGCACTGCGGCAGGAAGAGTCTGAGCACATGAAAATTGGGAAGGGCAAGGACACGCTCATTGTCGATCATTTCCACCTGCAAGCAAAGACCTGGTCTCCCAGAAGTACATGTGTTAGATGGGTGACTCGGGCCATTGCAATTACTAACGTGTTAGCGCACCACAGGCGCGTCTCTCCCTTAAAACCGGCGCACAGCTTATGGTCCGAATTTACGCCTCCGGTACGTCTCTAGCAGACAGACAGTGCTGTTTCTACCATAGGTAGCCACCGTACAGAGTAGCTGCAAGTTCGGCGGCGCAGACGTACTGGACATACTTGGTGCTGTCGTGCTCCAACGCTGAAGAGGTACAGAACATGCCTAGCTTGGGTTGTGGACTCGTCGCAAGGTGCAGTAAAACTTGAGTGAAAGTCAATATCGTATTTCGTATGGCCCATCTGCGCGTACCATCCGGTATTTCAGGAGCCCCGCCTAATCAGTGCCATCCTCCTGCTCCATGTACTCGAGCGTTTATATGGCATGCGCCGCCGAGCCTTCGCGTAGCTTCTGTATCATCTCTTGTACACCACCACAGTCGCTTTCGGTACTGCCTGGCGCAGAGTATGGCGCTTGAGAAGAGGTGCATGTCGAGGAGCTGATGGTCGCGCTGCAGCTATAATCTGGATGGGTTCAGATGCGGCGGTGGGAGGTGGCGAAAGAGGGAAGTGGATTAGATAGATATGATGTCCGGATACCGCTTGACAGCTGTCTTTGGTGCGACTCACGCAGAGCGAGAACCGTGACAACGCTTGGTTGGTGAGGAGGGATAGCAGAGGAATGTGCTATTCGTTGATACGAACTTTGAAGGCGAAGTCGAAAGGTGAGAGTCAGCAATGAGCGCATTCGAAATGACGTCGTAAAGACTGATAGCAGAGTCCAAAGCGACAATTTGCAGACACAGGGCCGTCAATGCATGCGTGACAGTGAAAGAGAACGGCACACATACCCAACCACGGCTGTAGTGAAAGCTTTTCCGCAAGCGATCTAATTCCAAGTTTTGGTATTGCGATATAGGCAGAAGGGCGCGATTTGAACGTTCAGTCCGTCAATCCAAGTAGCGTCCTATTCCGAGCGGAGTCGAGGCGAGGAGGATCGTGAGTTCCTGCGGTCCGGGAGACTACGAGTACGAACGTCGAGAGCAGCAGCTTCCCAAGCAACATCGTTTGCACTGGGGCAGGATAGGTGGTAAGACAGCTCATGACAGTGGACGCAAAGCGAAGGAGTCAAGCAAGCAGCTCGAGATGATGGCACTGATTGGACGCGACTTCATCAGCTTCTGATTAGATAAGGCCTGCCTCTGCCATGGTCCACTCCTAGTCTCGGTTCCAGACATTCCGGCCTCATCGACATCATCAACACTGTAAGCCATATAACAAACGGAATTTGAAGTGGCGTGCAGATTATTCCCTCTCTTACTACGACTACTTCTTAAGTACTGATCACACCCAGCTCGGTCTCTGCGAACACCTTCCAGAAGAGAGGGAATAAGACTAGTCCACGCCCTACATAGCTCTGCACGCGAGATTGGTATTTTACAGAGACCAGGGACGCAGCTCACGAAATTGCTCGCCGCCTCTCGACTTAATCACGCGCTTGTGCGCTTGTCTGAGTAATCCCATCTTGGTCAGCACTTTGCTCGCGCTTATGCTCCTGAATGAGCACCATACTATTTTCTTTCTCGACCTCACAGCTGCGAAAATTCATTGCATTTGCAGAGACAGAGCATTGGAAAACCCAGCCTGGAGGAATTGTCTGCTCTCGTTGGACTTATATGCCCTCCCGGCGCTGCGGCTGACGCTGGCGGCAGGTAGGGGCTTGAGAATATACTTGAAGATTACGCTGATCTGTGAAATATTTGTTTGCAGTGACAGCGAAAGCTCTCCTCTCCGTGTCCAAGAGAATCTTGCTGCATACGACGCAGAGCTAGCCAAGATTCGCGATCTCCGCGACGCGGTGGTCGCTGCCTCCCTTCGGTTTCGAGCGGGCAGAAACAGCTGCGTGAAGATCACCACTCTACCGACCGAAGTCCTTCGGCAGATTTTCTGTCTAGCGGTGGAGTGCGGTTTGAGACACCAGACAAACTTTGCGATTGCTGCAACATGCGCTCGTTGGCGGACGGTCGCATTTGGCGAGTCATGCACGTGGACCCACCTGCCGCTGACGAAACTCGGGATCAGCGCATACGATTTTTACAAGGCACGGAATCGTTGTGGCATGCCTTTAACGGTGACCATCCACGATTCGTGGCCGATATTCCTGAACAAGAACGCGGTGGAGGTACAAGCCTTCCATGCCGTATTTTCGCAGGACAAGTACTACGAGAAACTCTTTTGCAAGTTGCAGCTTATCAACACGATCGAGTTCACGATACATCTCCCCGAGCGACCCTGGAGGCATGTACTCAGTGATAGCATCTTCCAGGATGCAAACCGCCTGCAGTACCTGACGCTGCGGGGCTGCCGGTTCTCCTGGGATTCCAAGTGCTACGGCCCAAATCTGTTGGAGCTGCGAGTGGAGGTGCACGGGCCGGCCGCTTCTGAGTACATGTCCGGGAAGGAAGGGGGTATTCTGCAAATATTTCGCGCGTCGCCCAGGCTGCGGAAGCTGGAGCTGGAGCTGCATGAGGCCAAAGGTGAGGTGGGGACTCCTAGCCAGGACTATGCTCTGTCCATACAGGATCAACCTGACCTCTGCCACACGCGTATTGAGATGGATTGGCTGCGTTCCATCACTCTAGACCTCCCGTTCGAGTACGCAACGCACATCCTCGAATCCATCTCCCTCCCGGTAGAGACAATGGCCCGGTTCGAGCTCACAGTCCATGATTCGCGGTCGCAGAAATACGCTCTGGGCGACATCCTCGGCGGCACGCGTGTTCCGCTGGGGTTGTTCGCCGGCCTGCGTGAGCTGCGCCTGCATGACCTCCGTAGTGAAGGGCTAGGTATGCGTGGGTTGGGCCTGCACCAGCGACAGTTCGCAATTCCAGAGCCATACACGTTCTCCGTTTCGCACTGGCCCTCCTTCAGCGCCTCGTTGGGAGGCGACGGCCGCATGGGCTTCTTTCCTGAGTTGCGCGCGCTCGTGCCGCAGATGGTGCATCTCGAGCATCTCATCTTCCGCGTCTGCAATGGCGTTTATTCTCAGGCTTCTTTGGCGAAGGAGGACGCGAGGTCGATGGCCTCGCTTGTACCAGAATGGACGCCGCGACTGAGGAAGATTACATTCGACGGATGTCAGCCAGTGCTGCTGGACGCGCTTCGAGAGCGGCTTGCAGATGCATTCGCTACCAGCTTGGAATTCCGGAGTCGTCGTGGTGGTAGTAAATAAGCTGACAGCCATTATTTAATATTGAAGTGATAGCGTGCAATGTATTTTTCGGTATTCGTTACCATGATTTGGTTGCATCGGCACCCATCATTCTGGTGCGCGAACCTTGTTTGCTCACTTCGGGTTCGTGTCCAGGAGGCTTCACGATCATTTCTGTCCTGGAGCTCATGTGCTCAATCTGTTTGCGCGCCCAAGACAAAATGCACGGTGTACATTATATTTGGAGAGCGCGAAGCTACAAGCCGCACAGTCACCATGACCGCCGACATCACATCGAGTCCAAAAATGCCTTTTACCATAATTTAGGGCTAGATGAATGAACTTCGCCGTGAGACCGCTTAATAGTCGACGGCCTGGACTCTGAACCGGACATCGTTGCATGTCATGCTGCCGTCCGGGCAGTGCGGGATCACCGTCTCGTATGCGCCGTCTGTACGATAGCCAATCGTCAGCTCCATTATACACCGCGCGTGCACAGTTTGAAAACACATACCGTCGACGGTCAGCGTCGGGAACTTCTCGGTCGTGCACGACAGCTCCAGGTCCTGCGGGCCAGTGGTGGCGGGGAAGCTCGCAGGCTTGTTCACCGCCGGCTTCGGAACGGGGACGACGGCCGAGCAGTCGACCAGGTCCGCGCGATTGTGGCCCAGGATCGCAAGCTTGGACATGGCCGCCTTGAAGCTCGATGCCATGAACTCCTGCTGGTTGACGAAGCCCTGCCAGAAGCACGCCGTGCGCGGGTCGCGAGCGAGTGCAAAGTCCGATTGGAGACGCATCTCGCCGGTGTCGCTGCCGACGGTGAGCGGGAGTGGGGACTCGACCTCGCCGGTGTTGTTGTCGGTACCCGGGAAGCCGACGCCCCTGAGGAGAACCTCGAGGAAGACCTGGGTGTCAAACACGAATGGGGTCTGCAAACAATATCTAGCGTGATCTCACGACAGCAAGTATTTTCGCTTACGGAGTCGAATGGCGCGGCGTCGATGGTCGGGTCGACCTTATCGGCACGAGCAATAGAGTGAGAGGCAAGGAGGGAGACAACCTCGAACGGGCTGAAGCTACCGGCATCGGCGAACCGGTCCAGGATCGACGTGATGTTGTCCTGTGGTTCGGGGATCAGGCCCTCGACGGCCGGCGCAGTAGCATTGGGACGACCGGCAAGAAACTCCAGTTGGGGCGCGCCCTATCGTGGGTGATCGTGTGAGCACGAATACAGCAGGAGATGGGCAGCTCACGACTACTTACTGGGCAGTTGCTCAGTGCGACCGCGCCTGCGAACTGGACGAGGTCGGCAGCGGTGATGCTGGGGAACTGAGACATGAACGGAGTCAGACTGTCGACACTGTCGTTGATGCCCACGTTCGCTGCGAACGATGGCTCGACGGTCGGGAAGATGAGCATCGACCCGTCGGCTCCTCCACCGCTGCACACCCAGGGTCAGTATACTTCCGACCACTGATCAAGACGTAGAGCAACTCACGCCGCGGGACCCTGGCTCTGAGAGATAGCAATGGCATCATCTGACAACATAACAATAAGCTTACTGCTAGCTACCCTCGACAGAGTTTCACTTACGGAAAGTTAGACGAATGACCTCGTGAGCTTGGATGAGACGTCAGCGCCATCATCACAAATCGAAGAAGACAAATGACCTACCATCTTCACCGCATTCTTCCATGAACAAAGTATTCTGGAGCGCTGATATGAGCTACATTCAAGTGTTTCAGCCACAGCTGTAGCGCCGTACAAAATGGAGTAGACGCACAGGGATGAAGTTGCAGCACATCTTGTCGGGGACCTGTGTGCCGTCGGAGCAGGTGGCAGCGATGGAGGCTGAAGCAGTGTGCACGGCCACAGCAACGGCGACGAGGGCGATGAGTGAAGAGAATTTGAGGATCATTGTGTAGTCTGGAAAGTGAGGGAGGATGGCTCGAGAGGAAGAGAACTCGATGCCTAGAGATTGGGAGTGGAGAGCTCGCTGTTTTAAGGAGCCTCCTACACTCCTGCTCATCTTTTATATCTTTAGACCTCTGCCGTTTTTGCGCTGACGGGCTGCGAGAGGGCGCGCCGGTGCAGGAGCCTTGCATTCCCAAAAATGGCGGAGCCGGTGTAGGCAAGGGCCTATGCATCCTCGCAAACATCCTACGGGCCTGGTCATTGATGGATGTGGAGGTCTTGGCGTTTCATGGGGCCGGACGCCAATGAAAGCCCAGTGATTTGCAACACTCAGAAATGTGAGTACCAATCGCACATTCCGTAGTGCACGAACCTGTCGTTCGGGACTGCAGTGATGGAGCGCGCGTGCCCATGAGACTCGGCAGGAACTTCACGCTGGGGGCGTCGGGCAAAGGGAAAGAGCGCTGGGCATGTGAGAAGACTCAGATCGCGGATGTGGTGACAAATCTTTGAGGTGGCAGTGAACGTATCCGACACATGCCGTCCGGAATGGAATGGGGGCGCTTTCATCCTAACTCGACTGCACTGCTACTGAGGTTCAAGCTCATGTCTAATCAAAAGAATTCAAGAGTTTCAGTTTGGCGACATAGCCACCCGAAAAATCTGAGTCACACACACTACGGGCATGAGCTGATTTCAGACCACCTGAAATGTCCTGGTCAAGCCATCAAAACTGTTTCATTTTTGAAGACTTAACCGGGGCTTTCTGGTGTCCCAAAATGATAGATTTGCTACCATTTTTGTAGCCATTTGTGGTGCAGGAAAATGATAAATTTTGTGTAGCCTGAAACGAACCTGAAATGACTCAATATGGCTATATTTCAGTACGGCAAAGAGTTCATGTTTCAGGAGACTTTGTGGCGCATTTCAGGACATCTGAAAGAACATATGTAGAAATCATTCCTGCCTCATGTTTGCAATGAGGAAAAGTCCGGGCAAGGAAAACTTTTGATGGTCCTAAAATTACCATTTACGGCAAATTCGTAGTACATTTGCAGGACATCTCTGACTTATCTCGAGTAAAAATCTTCTAGCTCATAAATAGCTTCAAAATCCATCAGAAATGGTAATTTCAGGACCATCAAAAGTTTTCCCTGCCCGGACCTTTCCTCATTGCAAACATGAGGCAGGAATGATTTCCACATATGTTCTTTCAGATGTCCTAAAATGTGCCACAAAGTCTCCTGAAACATGAACTCTTTGCCATACACAGGGCCCCCGCGGACAGCATCCTGGGCACTATCTGCAGGATTTTGATAATTGTGTGACCCAGATTCTGATTGCAGCAGAATCTGAGCGCTCCTGTCCAAAATCCATTTAATTTTTGTCTGATTACACTTTTGGCTCTGCTGTAATCACTATCAGCCAAATTTGGTATATCTCACAATCTGATTCTTAGTTGAAAGCTTTTCCACATGGTACGAAGCGGGATACACCTGTGTGAGGCCAGAGGAGCACAGAGGTACATTGAAGGCCTATGGGCAAGTTCCCTCTAGTAACCTATTCCTCACTTCTCTAGTTGCCCCTGCCACCTCGCATCTACCACCTTCCAAGCTGTCTCCTAGTACAAGTGACCTATACTGCACCAGGGTGGCCTGTACTGTGATGCAATATGTGTCGGCCACCCTGCCGAGCTCTTCAGGCATGCCAGAGCAGCAGCATCTGTTGTACCTGCATCAAACAACAAAGATGTTGATCCAGGCAGTGTGTTATTTTCCTCGCTCGTAGGACAGATCTTGTATCACTACATTACCAGCTTGTGATCGCCATGACAGATGGCGGGAGACAGTTATGGCCGCAGATGAAGTCAGGCATAGTCATAGTTTTTCTGGTCATCACAGCACATCTGATGACGATACAGACCATGATGACATTATGAAGATCAGCAGGATGATACTCATGACCCCAACGATGCTTTCCTGCAGACCTGTGCCTCTTTCCACTGTGTGGTGCTGAGCAGACAGACAGTGAGACCTCTCAGCAGCATTATTTGTTGCACATCATATATACACTTGGGGCCGCTACATATATCTTTGATATCTGGCACAGAAGCCTTTTGCATGTCGCATCCCACTGTGCAAATCTGCGGTGGGTGGTGGGCGCTTGATTCCATCTGAGACCTGGAGCGAGATTGCTATCAAAATCCAGCTGTTGTGAGATAACAATCAAACAGATTTTGGACCTCAGCTATCTGGACATTGATCTGTGGGCAATCCCCTGGAAACCTGGTACACGCAATCTCCCGGGGCCCTGTGTACTGAAATGTAGCCATATTGAGTCATTTCAGGTACATTTCAGGCTACACAAAATTTATCATTTTCCTGCACCACAAATGGCTATGAAAGTGGTAGCAAATCTATCATTTTGGGACACCAGAAAGCCCTGGTTAAGTCTTCAAAAATGAAACAGTTTTGATGGCTTGACCAGGACATTTCAGGTGGTCTGAAATCAGCTCATGCCTGTAGTGACACCCAGAAGGGCAGACATGAGTGTTGCTTGGACACTGTGCATGTCTAATACATCCAACTGGCGCAATTCACAAAAAGAGACCGTTTAGACTCATCAAGAAGAAAGAAATGACAGTGCAACTTACATAGACGAGTGTATGGTAGCAACTGAGGGTGAAGCTTGAAGCGTGATGCGTTCAATGCCTGTCTGAGCAATCCCATCTTGGTCAGCATGTTGCCCACAATTAAGCGCCTGGGCCATGTCAGCTTTTTTTCTTGATGAACATTGTCTTTTTTCGCTTGTTTATAAAGGCCTATAGAACTACTGCTACATGAGGGCCTGTGCTACAGCCAAAACAGGGTCTGTGTCAGTTCACCTGGTCGACCTAAGGTCAGGGGGCGCAAAGGAATTCACAGAACTGCACCAGATGGCCCTGGCCTCCACAAGACGAAGGTTGTCTGCAGGCCCGGATGGTACATCCAGCCAACCTCACTGCTCATGGCTGTGGAAAAGTACTGCACCCACAGGGACTAAAGGTTGGAAAGGCCAGCCTGGAGGAGTTCTCTGCTCTCATTGTGCCTCCTGGCACTAGTGGGTAGGGTCTGGGTATGTACTTGAAGATTACACTGACCTGTGGGGCAGTTATTGACGGAAAAAGCTCTTCTCTCCATGCTCAAGAATCTCTTGCCGTATACAATGCACAGCTAGCCAAGATTCCCAATCTCTACGACGCGGTAGCTGCTGCCTCTCTTCGGCTCCGAGTGAAAAGAGTGACAACTGCATGAAGATCAACGCTCTATCAATCAAGATCCCCTGGCAGATCTTTTGTCTAGTGGGGGAGCATGGGCTAAAGCACAAGACAAACATTGCTATAGTTGCGACATGCGCTCGTTGGCGGGCGGTTGCATTTGGCAAGCCGTGCATGTGGACGCATTTGATGTTACAGAGACTCAGCGATGGCACATGCGAATTCTACAAGGCACGGAACAATTGTTGCATGCCTTTGTGAGTGACCATCCGCGATTTGTGGCTGAGATTCTTGGATGGGAACGCCCCAGAGGTGCAGGCCCTCCACGCCACATTTTGGGACGTCAGGCACTATCAGAACCTGCCTTCCCACAAGTTATGACTCATCAACATGACTAAGCTCTCGGTCACTTTTCATGTGATGGACATGCACGCGAGCCTTGCATGCGGCTGCGCTTGGCGCGCTGACTGTCGTCTCTGAGGACGTGGACAGAAGTGAAGGAGATATCCTGCAATAATTTTGCGCGTCGCACAGACTGCGCAAGCTGCAGGTTGTACCTGCACGAGACGCATGACGAAGGATGGAATCCTCACTTGGACCCTGCTTTGTCTGAGCAAGATGAACCTGACCGCCATCACACACGTATCAAAATGAACCAACTGCATCCTATTGCCCTGGACCTCCCATTTGTGTACGCAATGCACATTCTCGAATCCATCTCTCTATCGGTGGAGACAATGGATTCCTTCGAGCTCACAGTCTGCGTTCCGCTCTTGCTGCATCGCACTTTATGCGACGTTCTCAACAACACGCGCGTCCTGCTGAAGCTATTCGCTGGCCTGCATGAGCTGCGCCTGTACAACCTTCGTGGCTACAAGCTAGGTTTGTGTGGGTCTGGCCTGCACGAGTGACAGTCTACACTTTCAGAACCATACATGTTATCTATCTCGCAGTGTTACTTATTGGATCCCTTGCTGGAAACTTGCGGCCCCATGCGCTTTCCTGAGTTGCGCTCACTCGTGCCGCAGATGGTGCATCTCGAGCACCTCATCTTCAACGTCTACACCAGTACTGTTTCTCAAAATCTCCTGGCAACGGAGAATGCGAGGGCGATAATCTCACTTGTGCTGGAGTGGACACTGTGACTGTTGTGAATTGGATTGCGCAGGCAAGGAAATAACGAGTAATCAACGGTAAAGGTCTAGGATAATACATCGTGTTCTTATATATGTTATCTACCTCCTAATATACTCAGTCCAATACTTAGTACGCTGAGGAAGCTGAGATGAAGGGAAACGCGGCAGGGAATGAACTGGCGCCAGAGCCGAGAGTGCTCTGCGCGCATCATATCTAAAACAGGAAAGCCATATCCAAATATGGCATGACGCGGTGAGCGCGTCATGTCAGTGTCTCGGTGCGGCGCGGCTGATGCGCATCCGGCAGGTCAGTGCGCCTCACGCCTCAAATACTACAACAGTGACTGAGGAAGATCACATTCGACGGATGTCAGCCAGCACTACTGGTAGCGCTTCGAGAGCAGTTTGCAGAGGCATTCGCTACCAGCTCGTCATAGTGTTGCCACGGCTTGACTGCTTAGCCGCTAGTCGTTGCAGTCAAGCCATGTGGCAGCCAAGCCAAGTCACTGATTGGCTCTTGGCTGTTACGCGGCTTAACTGCGGCTTGGCGCGACTTAGCGGTGGCTTGCAGTCAGGTCCAGTTGTCCCAAAAAGGCAAACGCCGCGTCACCTTGCTTGCCACTATGCCTCCTCGCAACCATGGAAAGAAGAGAGCTGCCGAGACCCCTCAGAAGACATCTAAGAGGCAAAAGGTGGCCTCTAAGCATGTTGAGTTTGACAATGAAGCTGTTATGACCCAGTTTAGGCTGTCTGGTGCGCTTTTTTTGAGCTTTTGTGCAGTTTGATGTTGTCTGCTGATAACATCTTGAATTCTGTAGGTGAATTCTCATCTGAGGATGCTGTCCAAGGTTCCCCAGCAAAGAAGAGAGGTGGTAGGAAAGGTCCAGGAGTTCAGGATGTTGCTGAAGGAGAGGTGCTCATGGCATTCGCTGTCGTAAAGAAAAGGTTAGGATAAGAAAAGTAAGTAAAAAAATAAAAAATGAGGTTTGGTATAAAGAAGATTCTAGGAGAAATCCTAGAAGGCTACTTTTTAATAAAAGAGAATGGAGTTTGGTCTGTTCTAAACTAGAAGCAAGAAGGGTATAGTATGGAATACTTAGATTTGGTTTTCCCAATCTTTTCTTTCCAGGGTTCACTGGGTTAGCCTTTCAACCAAGCTATCCTGGTGTTCGTGGGGGACTAATTCAAAGACCACCTACTAATCTACTTAAGTGCTCTAAAGCTTCACTTGCCTGTTTACAAGGGACTTTTTAAGGAATCTTAGAAGATGGGCTGTAAGGAGGTTTGGTTAGTAGCTTAAGGACTAGCTACTTGGGTTAGTAGAATAGGGTTTTTAGATAAGTAAAATAAGAGGGTAACAAAGACAAGTTAATGTCTTGGTTAACTTAGTAAGCTTTGGCTAGTAAGGACAATTTAATGTCCTTAGAGGATTTGTATAACTTGAAGCAGTCTGAAGCTTCCAATTTAGAGTTGAAGATCAAGAATAGAATTAATCTCTTTACTGCTAGTCTAATTACTGTAAGCTCTACAGGAGACGTACCACAGTTTCAAATAATGACGCCACTAGCTCTCGCAGTCTAGGGTTAGTCAAATAGTGAACTCGTGCACTATACCAAGGGCGTTTCCCTTCAGGTTATTTGAAAGTCAGAGGCTCTACTGTGCTTAAGGAATTTCCTAGGCTGTAAAGAAAGGAGTCTATTCTCTGAGAGCTAAAGAGCTCAGGGGATTAACTGCAGGTTTGCTGCTAGCTAAATCCTTGACAGTGTGTGTGGTGCTTGGTGGGTTGGTGTGTTTGTGTCCCAGAGAACCTCTCCTATTTATACCTTTCAGCCTGTTGTTCCTTAGCCAATAGCAAAACTGGCTCTTCTATTCTACTGTAATTACTAAGCTACTTCTACTTTTATTAATAAGCATTTTGTCTGTATTAGTCAGCCTTCTGTCTGTTTTACTAATGTATTGGTAAGCTATTACTAATGTTTGTTAGAGTATTACTATATTTTGGTAATTCATAGCTGTTGAGCATAGACCTTACTAAGCA
>NW_006767632.1:3199945-3201868 GCF_000300595.1 Phanerochaete carnosa HHB-10118-sp | reverse complement strand
ACAAGCAGATAACAGCCGGCCACAGTTCACCAAGGAGCTATTTGTGGATTACATTACTGAGTGGATTGTTGCTGACGATCAGGTGTGCTTTAAATTTACATTTTATTGTGCTTTAAATCTGAATAAATATTTGCAGCCTTTACGCGTCATTGAAAATCCACAGCTTCGCAATATCTTTCTTTTGCTTCGTTCTGAGCTGCATGAGAAAGATATTCCTGGGCGGACCACTATCCGAACACGAGTTGGTGAGGTTTTTGAAGAGTATCTCAAGGAGCTTAGCCAGGATATGAAGGTAAGTGGCGAAAAAATTACAAAAAAATTCTGCTCTAATTCCTAATTATAGAATGCAGTTGGCAGCATATCCTTCACAATGGATATGTGGACTGACCCATTCTTATCGCCGTACATGGCAGTTACTGCACATTGGCTGCAGCTTGTTCTTGAAGATCGTGGTAACGGACTTCAGCTGCAGCTTCGACTTCGTGCAGATCTTATTGGCTTTCATCGTGTCCCCTCCAGACACACCAGTGAGCATCTTGCGGCTGCATTCCTTTATATCCTGGACCGTATCAAGATCACAAACAAGGTACAGCCATTTTAACAACTTAAAATGATTAAACCACTTACTATCCTTTAAAAATATATAGATTGGCTGGATTACAATGGACAATGCAACAAACAATGACACCTGCATGGAGGCTCTTGAGCAAACCTTGCGAAAGCGTGGAATTGCTTTTGACAAGCTTCAACGTCACATTCGGTGTGTATATTTCAATAAATCAATTGCAGTTTATTGCTCAAAATAACTGTAGCTGCTTTCCACATGTTGTCAACTTAGCATGCCAAAGTGTTCTTAGTGCTATAACTGAACTTGAGTATGTCAAGGAAACGTCGCAAGATTTCGAGCCAGAAAAGTTTTCGCCACGCAATTTTCTTGATGCAGTCAAACGTGACCCTATCGCAACTTTACGTTCTCTCATTAGAGCAGTAAGTTTAATTTAATCTATACAAGATAGTAATTTGCCTTACCTCGATGTATAGATTCGTGCATCTGCACTGCGTCGCCAGCATTTTATGCAGATTTT
The DNA here is from genome assembly GCF_000300595.1 of Phanerochaete carnosa HHB-10118-sp. NCBI lineage: Eukaryota > Fungi > Basidiomycota > Agaricomycetes > Polyporales > Phanerochaetaceae > Phanerochaete > Phanerochaete carnosa. The sequence continues at coordinate 3,200,783 of NW_006767632.1, read as the reverse complement.
AGTCAACATGGATATGGCCATTCTGCAGCTTCTCAAAGACGTTGAGACACAGTGGTCATCAACATATCTCATGATAGATCGGGCTATTCTACTTCACGAGGTAACAATTTATTTTGGCATACTGTATACTTTCAGGCTTATTTATTTATAGGCAATTGAACAATTTCTCTATGGTTCAGAGTTTGCAGAACTTCGCAAGTATAGCATGAACAATGAAGAGTGGAAAGCTTTGGAAGTATTCCACAAGATCCTTCAGGTAAGTTTAGTTTTCTTCATTTATCCAAGTAATAAATTAAACATGAATAGGTTCCACATGCGTTTCAGCAGCTTTTATCTTCAGAATCTACGCCAACACTCATTAGTGTTTTATCTGCATTCGAAGCCATGAAGCTACGCTGGCAGGAGCAACAGGCAAAAGTATCCAACGCAGCTGGAATTATTCAGCAAGGTCTGGACAAGCTTGAAGACTATCGTGATCGCAACCGCAGCTGTAATGCATATACTTTGGCCACTGGTAAGCACAGCTTTAAAGCTGCTGAAATCTGAAGCTAAGTTTATTAGTCATCAATCCTGCATGTAAGCTGGAGTGGTTTGAGCAAAACACTTCACCAGCAGAAGCGGCTGCAGCAAAGAATCTATTTTTAGCTGAGGTGCACTTTTACTCATATTTTAATCTTCATTTCTCTCTATATTAACATTCATTTTACAGATGCGCAAGTATAAATCCAAGATGGCCCCTTCGGCCTCGGCTCCGGCAGCTGCAGTGATTCAAACACAGCAGCAAAAGGCCTACGACATTTTATTCAAGGGTAAAGGAAAAGGTCCATTGGCTGAGCGT
>NW_006767632.1:3153825-3199807 GCF_000300595.1 Phanerochaete carnosa HHB-10118-sp | reverse complement strand
TATGGTTCAGAGTTGCAGAACTTCGCCAAGTATAGCATGAACAATGAAGAGTGGAAAGCTTTGGAAAGTATTCCACAAGATCCTTCAGGTAAGTTTAGTTTTCTTCATTTATCCCAAGTAATAAATTAAACATGAATAGGTCCCACATGCGTTTCAGCAGCTTTTATCTTCAGAATCTACGCCAACACTCATTTAGTGTTTTATCTGCATTCGAAGCCATGAAGCTACGCTGGCAGGAGCAACAGGCAAAAGTATCCAACGCAGCTGGAATTATTCAGCAAGGTCTGGACAAGCTTGAAGACTATCGTGATCGCAACCGCAGCTGTAATGCATATACTTTGGCCACTGGTAAGCACAGCTTTAAAGCTGCTGAAATCTGAAGCTAAGTTTATTAGTCATCAATCCTGCATGTAAGCTGGAGTGGTTTGAGCAAAACACTTCACCAGCAGAAGCGGCTGCAGCAAAGAATCTATTTTTAGCTGAGGTGCACTTTTACTCATATTTTAATCTTCATTTCTCTCTATATTAACATTCATTTTACAGATGCGCAAGTATAAATCCAAGATGGCCCCTTCGGCCTCGGCTCCGGCAGCTGCAGTGATTCAAACACAGCAGCAAAAGGCCTACGACATTTTATTCAAGGGTAAAGGAAAAGGTCCATTGGCTGAGCGTTCAGTAGAGCAAGAGTGGTATGCATACATTGCAGAGCCCACAGATGGATTTGTGGATGCTATCATATACTGGAAGGTGAGTGTACACTTACTGAAACCTGTGCCATAATTTTTCTCCCCATTTTTCTCCATTTTTTTTTCGAAATATTGATTTATCTTCACATTTTAGGCATCTCAGACCAGGTTTCCAGCCATCTATGCCATTGCAATGGATATTCTGCCTATCCAAGCCTCTGCTGTGCCCTGTGAACATGTCTTCTCATCCGGAAAGATAACAGTCACAGACCGGCGCAACAAAATCGGTGGAGAACTCATGGAAGCACTGCAAATTCTCAAGTTCAGGTTCAAGCAAGGCCATTCTCTGTCTTTCACACATGGTTTGGACATTGGAGAGGAGCTCAAGGACTTGGAGAGCCGTGCAGAAGAGTCTCCAGAGGAAATCAGTTCATATTTAGCATCACTCAAGTAGGACAAGCAATGTTACGATGAATTCCGCGGTACCGGTGTGAACTACCTTCCTTTTTGGGAGGGACGATCGGCTGCAAGCCGCTGCTCAGCCATAGTCGCTTATAGTCGCGGCTGCACCGCGGCTTGACTTGACTCGGCTGATCCCAAAAAGGAAAAGCCGTCCAAAGTCAAGTCACAGCCAAGCCGCGCCAAGCCGTGGCAACACTAGCTCGTCAGCACTAGCTCCTGTCCGGCTGGAAGAGGTGGTGATTACTATCGATCAGAAAATTGGCGTAACAATGACTGCGAGCGACATCCAGGGAGTCGTGCCCTTGTGGCTGAACATGGCTCTCCTGTGCGAGGTCTGGCGTTCGAGTGCGAGGTTGGCGATTCCACGGAGCTCTCTGCGGCAAAACTGTTCGAGCGGGTAGCGGAGCTTGGAATTCCGGAGGTACAGTGGTAGGAAACAAGTTAAGGATCATTCTTCGATAGTGAAGTGACGGCGGTGTGGTATGTTTCTCGGTATCTGTTACCATAGCTTATAAGTTTGCAAGGAGCACGACAGAATCAATAGTCTCAATCGTCTTCTTGTATGTGATGCTGCCGCTCTAGGTTGACTGCTTCCACGAGGTGATGGCATGGTCAACGACGATCGAGCATTTCCCTCTGCGAACACGCACATAGATCTGTATTCAGCTGACGAGCCGCATGATCTCCACGTCCCGTGGCGCCAGTTCCTGAAATCCAGCCTGAAGTTTCTCAGCGTGGACTTGGTATCCGGGACAGTCATGAATCCCGGGAGTTGGTTCACTTACTCGATCGATTCGCGCTGTACAATATGGACACAGTACAGTCCTTTCCGCGTGACATATTTTTCTGGCGCTCAATAGGTTGTGATCGCTTTCGCTCTGCAGCTCGCTATGTGCTCGATGTACGGAAGCCATTGAATTCAGAAAGCAAAGAAGCTACAAGCTGCACAGTCTCTGTGACCGCCGATATCATGCCGAATCAAAAGAACACCAATATCTTTTCCCATAATTTATAGAAAGATAAATAGACTTTCGCCGTGCGACTCCTTAGTCGATAGCCGGGCCGGTGAACTGGACAGTGTTGCACGTCATGTTGCCGTCCGAGCAGTGCGGAATCACCGTCTCCTGTGAGCCGGCTGTACCAGAGTCGAGAGTCAGCCTCTATCATACTCCATGCGTACACAACTGGGACACGTACCATCAACGGTGAGCGTCGGGAACTGCGAGGTCGTGCACGACAGCTCCAGGTCCTGAGGGCCCGTCGTCGCCGGGAAGCTCGCAGGCTTGTTGACCGCAGGCTTCGGAACGGGGACGACGGCCGAGCAGTCGATCAGATCGGCGCGGTTGTGGCCGAGGATCGTCATCTTGGACATGGCCGCCTGGAAGCTCGATGCCATGAACTCCTGCTGGTTGACGAAGCCCTGCCAGAAGCACGCCGTGCGTGAGTCGCGCGCCAGCGCAAAGTCCGATTGCAGACGCAGCTCGCCGGTGTCGCTGCCGACGGTGAGAGGGAGGGGGGAGGCGACCTCGCCGGTGTTGTTGGGGGTGCCAGGGAAGCCGACACCCTTGAGCAGAACCTCGAGGAAGACCTGAGTGTCGAACACGAACGGAGTCTGCACGGGTGAATTATTGTCAGCGGAGTTCGACTCCCAAGAGAGACAGCATGGCTACTTACGGAGTCGAATGGCGCAGCGTCGATCGTCGGGTCAACCTTGTCGGCACGAGCAATGGAGTGAGAGGCAAGGAGGGAGATGACCTCGAAGGGGCTGAAGCCACCAGCATCGGCAAATCGGTCGAGGATCGACGTGACGTTGTCCTGTGGCTCGGGGATCAGGCCGTCAACGGCCGGCGCAGTCGCATTCGGGCGACCGGCAAGGAACTCCAGTTGCGGCGCACCCTGTTGTGAGAGACCATGTCAGTGCGGAGCGCAACAGATGCTAAGCAGCACACGACCGCTTACCGGGCAGTTGCTCAGTGCGACCGTGCCTGCGAATTGGATCAAGTCGCCGGCGGTGACATTGGGGAACTGGGACAGGAACGGAATCAGGTTGTTGACACTGTCGCCGATGCCCGCGTTCGCTGCGAACGATGGCTCGACGGTCGGGAAGATGAGCATTGACCCGTCAGCTCCTCCACCACTGCGTATTCGCGGTCAGTATACTTCCGACCACTCGTCAAGATTTGGTGCCACTCACGCCGCGGGACCTTGGCTCTGAGAGATAGCGATGGCATCGTCTGGCAAGATAATGGTAAGATTGCTGCCAGCTACGTCTGACAGAGTGTCACTCACGGAAAGTAAGACGGATGACCTCGTGGGCTTGGATGAAACGTTAGTGTTATCGCTATAAACCAGGGAAGATGAGTGGCCTACCGTCTTCACCGCAGTCTCCCATGAACAGCGTGTTCTGGAGAGCTGACACAAGCTGCATTACAGTGTTTCAGTCGCTATAACACCGTGGAAAAGTGTGAAGTAAACATACAGGAACGAAGTTGCAGCACACTTCGTCGGGGACTTGTGTGCCATCGGAGCAGGTGGCGGTGGTGGAGGCCGGAGCGGCGCGCACGGTCGCAGCAACGGCGACGAGGGCGAAAAGCGAAGAGAATTTGAAAGCCATTGTGTGGCCTAGAGAGCGAGAATGGATGACTCGAGCTAGAGAGAACTCGGTGTCGAGAGGGGGATGCGAGTGGAGAGTTCGTTGTCCTGAGGAGTACCCTGCACTTCTGTCCATCTTATATACCTTTTCGCCAACGCTGTTTCGCGCTGACGAGCTGCGCGAGAGCATGCCGGTACCGCCAAACAGTGCTTTGCATTCCCAAGATTGTGGGCGTCGGATCCGGTGTAGGCAAGGTCCCATACGCGGAGCTTTGCATCCTTGCGAGCATTCCACGGATCTGGTTATTGATGGATGGAGGGACTTTGCTGTATCATAAGGCCGAAAGCCAATGAATGCCCAAAATTTGCAATAATCAGAATTTGTGAGTGACAGTCGCACATTTGGCAGTGTACGAACCTGTCCTTCGGGATTGGGATAATGAGACGCGTGATGAGGCGCGGGTATCCATGAGACCCGACAGGAACGCGCTGGGTGTCGGGTAACATAATGCCACGGAGGATGACGGTATGTGAGAGGACTTAGATCACGGCTGTAGTGATGAGTCCTCGAGATGCTAGTGAACCTGCGCGACACCTTCCAACCAGAGTGGAATGCTTTTCTCCCAACTCGACCATATTCATGCCTATCAAAAACATTCGTTAGACTTTGTATAACAAAACCGACACACAGAGCCATAGCCCAGAGCTCACCAACGAAGTGCAGCCCATATATGTGCGCGTTAAGCTAAGCGAGAACGTCTGATCGACATATCATCGAATGTGAACCACACCGGCCACTCTACACGTTTTTTTAGGCCCGACGACGACGTATGAGAGTATCGCGGTGCCGGACCACAACGCTGGAGCCGCCAACAAATTGACGACGATGTGCTAGCGATGATAGGTCGAGTGTCGCATCTAGACGCAGCAGCGCACGTGGTGACATCACGCAAAAATAGACGTTGCGAGTTCTTCAGCGTCCGGGTCGAACAAGACGAGCACAGGCTAAATCGGCGTTATGCATACCGGGTATTCCCCGCGCCGTACTTGAGACTCAAGATGCGAATCGCTGCGGAGGCTGCAAGGCCGAACATCGCACGATCACCGCCAATTACCTCACAAAAAAATTGAGGTGCAGCGGTAGCCGACTGGTCCTTTAAACTACGATGTGAACTATGGGAAATATCAATCAATGACCAGGCCCGGGTCAGCTGCACTGGAGTGACTTACCGCGGCTCAATAGTATAGACGTCGGAAGCAGCAAGAGATGCTGGTGTTTTCTGCCCGTGATGTGAATAGACGGTGAATCAACCATATGCATTGACCGCTTAGTTGGCGTGGTACTCAGACGCTGAACGCCTCTTGACCTGGTAAGCACAGCAGCCAGTCTCCTCAGCTCTCAGCCCAAAGGCATAATTTCGTATGCGATTGCCTCGGGCTTAGCGCTCCCGCAGCGTAACCAGGAGAGGGAGAGATATGTGCCTGATGCCGATCCTGTGCTGCGGGCGTGGTATCGATATCGAGCGGAAAGCTAGTAAGTTGGAAGGCTTAGGCTGCGGAAACCCGTTGGATTGGAATGATAACAAACATGGGAAGGGGATGCGGGACGCCGACACGGCTGCGGGCGGGAGTAAGGTGTGGGAAAAATTGGATGATCCGTAAATGTCGGGACTAGAGTCGGGAATACCTTAAATGGGAATTCCCGACACTGTTGAGAAAAATGCGGATTTTATCGGCGACAGCGGTAGGTTCGAGAAGACGCGGGGACATCTCAGCGCCCCGTTCACATACAGCCGCGCATTGCAGCTCGAGCGGTGGCACCTGAGGACCTGATAATGGCACTACGTTCATGTTGTCCTGTGGTACTAGTAAACGCCAGAATTCGACCCTGGACAACTCCAGTCCTATGGCGAGAACATGTTGAGAAGAAGAGAACCCATGTGCGTTAAGAGTGTTTCCATGCTTAGGGCTCTCGACAAAGCCCTGGGCGCCGCATCGTACAGATCCGATGGGTTAGCTTCATCAACCAGGCAGAAGGGCTGGGAACCGATGGAGAGCCGTCCAAAACGACAGTGACTATCTCATCGCTGCGAGTTGTTAGCCGTGTTCCAAACATGTGGCGAGCGTAGAGAATCCAGTGAGCCGTGTGCGTCCGGCAAATGGTCCACCTCGTAATGTGACCAAATTATCTCTGATAGACGAAGGCCACTAGCAGCAGTGCGTCGCAACAGAGCCATGAATAGCTCACTGTATTACAAAGTCCCATGGCGTTAGCAAAGTCGTGCCATGCATGCGCATGTTCGAAGTTCACCGCGACCGACCAGTCGGGCCGGGCTAAATATAGGAACTTCAGTTTCGCAGATGAAGGTGGGCCGAGCTCGGCTTGAAAGGGCGAGGATGGCGCAGTACTACAAGAAACATACAAGGTTCATATGCGAGTAAACAAAGGAGCCTGTTAACACCTACAGCTAAGTTGACTGCTTGTGTTAATAGCAGGATTGATCTAGGACAATCTACGGCAGCTACATGGGCGGCGAAGAGTAATTAGACTGTGTGCAGGAGCTGCTCCGCAAGATAAGCGCATAAGATGCTGTAGAAGGGCTTGAATCTTGGCATACGCAGAGCATAGCGGTAAAACTTACCTTTCCAGTGCCCTGGAGGCTGGCAGTACCCATGTCTCTAAATATAACCGTAAACCCTGTACATGGCTTTACATTCATGGACACCTTCTCCATCACAATCAGCTCTCTTTGGTAGCTTCTACTGTTATATGGTGTGGAAAGTGCTCTCCGAGGAGGTAAGGACTTCATAGCGGCGGCGGCCTGAGGTATGACACGGTCGCTTGAGCCAGCCGCATGCTTTGAGCTACTTCGTGGGTCGACGAGGGAAAAATGAGAGGCCAAAGCAGTCGCCAGCACAAGCAGATAATAAGATAGGGGAGCAGATAGTCGTCTCGATGGCCATGGTGAAGCCTATGGTGCTGGTGGTAGGTCTCGAAGGTCAAGGGCACAAAAGGCAATTTCCGTCGGCGTATCTCAAGCGCCGGGCCATCACCGCGCCACGAAGTCCGCCCTTCCGTCTTTGCGCCGACCCTGCTTGACTTGAACCAGACGACCATCTTTCATCCTCGAGCAAAGCGACGAGTCCAACCCCCCGCCATCACCGTCTGCACCGCTGGCTGCTCTGTCCAGTCTGAATCATGGGAGATGCTCCACTGAAGTGCCCACAGATGGGAGTTTCCGCAACTCTGGCGCTGGCCTGGGTCTGTCGAACAGTTGTAACCCATAACTTTGGATTCACGATCTCGCCGGACGACGGTTCATACCCAATGTGTCGTTACCTTCCAGTGTGATAATGCCGCTGCTATCATTGGTGTACAACCATCACTTTACCCGGCGTGAGACGCCGCAGCACATCGCGTTTCCATGAACCGGAAGGCCTCTCGAAACCGTGGGCTTGCTTCACGCATGTTCTTCCTCCGGCACGACTCGGATACTGGGTTGGATACTGTCGAGGCACCGGTAACGTCCAGCAGCCTGTGACCGGCGTTCTCAAGCTAATTTTACGGTCCAACCACAGGCCTTCTGATCTGATGGGAAAGGTCAATATTCGACATCCTATCACTTAAGGATAAGCATATGGAACGGATGAGCCCTTCCTCTCACACTTCACATCCGGCGTTCCGGGATGTTTCGACAACTAAGAGGCTGTGAACCTTGGTCACTTTTTCTTGCTAGCACTACAGGAGCGTGGGAAGCTGCAATTTTCACGCATCTTTGTTGATGCTACTGTGTAAAATGATGCCTAATGCCCTGCAGCTCCTGTGAATATCACCACACCCGACACGAATTTCGCGGTCATCCGTGTCCGGTGTTGCTGAAAGCCACTCCGACGCTATGGTATGGCAACGGTACGCTCTCATACCCTTGGTTTGGTGTGTGCGCACCGTGCTCATTATTGTCACAAGCGGAAATGGTGAGGGAACCTGCCAACGTTCCGCTCGGGGACCCGCCGCGATACCTTATTTAGCGACTACGCAGACACTAGTCAAGGATCGACACGTAACGGCGGGGCCGCTCCACCTCGCTTCACCATTTTCAATATATAGTTGCACCGCAGGCCAGAAACCGAGAGCTGAGAGTCCGATCTTGGCCTCCTAAAGGCTTACCACTGGTTTGCTCTGCTGTCCCTACCGAGGCGTAGGGTTGTTCCCCAGGTACCGTACTCCCACACTGCCTCGCAATATCCAACTGTCAGTCATCCCGACAAATTATAGGCGCCCCTGCAATATGTATGTTTTCTCTCATGGAGCCCGCAAATCGCATGGCGATGCGCAAAGGAGATAATCCGCCCTCGACAAAGACGTGCTTGCCGCTCACACTCCTGTGAGCGTCACAAACCGGCAACCCGTCATTGGGTACGCGGTCCCGCAAGAGGCGACGATGCGCACCCGAACCAAACACATCCCGAGCTGGCGGGACTGCAATATTTCTGCCAAGCCAAGCAGAGCCCAGCGTTCACGGTACCGGGCTGGCCACCCACACTCCTGTGAGCTGGACAGCGTGCCTTCCCGTGTCTTCGGTGCATCTAGGTGCCTTGCGATGTTCAGTGCAGGGGCAGCGCAGATTTTGTGCGGTATAAAAACCTGACGATGTGCAGCCAAAGACTTCAGGACACCGAGTTATCTCCTCGCCAACCTCCTCAGGACACCAGGTCTCATTCGCTCTGCGACCCCTCCTAGCTCTCCACAAGTCAGACATCGCAATGGCTTTCGCTACTTCGCTCTTCGCCTTGGTCGCTCTTGCTGCCGTCACCACCGCTGCGCCGGCTACCACTCAGGCAGTCTGCTCTGACGGAACCCGTGTCAGCAACGAGGCCTGCTGCGCCTTCATCCCCGTATGTGACATTTCTCGTTATCTCACTCAGTGCGGCGCGCTCAACAATTTATCCAGCTCGCGCAAGATCTGCAGGAGAATATCCTGATGAACGACTGCGGTGAAGATGCTCACGAGGTCATCCGTCTTACTTTCCGTAAGCGAAACCACATAGTGCAATAAATCGGGGATTCTAATGATTATTTTACAGACGACGCTGTTGCGATCTCCCGCAGCCAGGGTCCCTCTGCGTAGGCAATTTCCGTCTGCACTTGCAAGTACGATTTTCTGACAGATCTTCACGATAATAGCGGTGGTGGAGCTGACGGCTCGATGCTCCTCTTCCCGACCATTGAGCCCAACTTCTCGGCCAACAACGGTATCAGCGACTCCGTCAACAATCTCATCCCCTTCATGCAGAAGCACAACACCATCAGCGCTGGCGATCTTGTCCAGTTCGCAGGTGCCATCGCGCTCACCAACTGCCCCGTAAGTATATTTGCCACTCACTGATGGCGGTACCCGTCTCATACTTTACGATCTATAGGGTGCTCCTCAACTCGAGTTCTTGGCTGGCCGCCCGAACCACACTATTCCCGCCGTCGACGGCCTGATCCCCGAGCCCCAGGACAACGTCACCCACATTCTCGAGAGGTTCGACGATGCTGGTGGCTTCAGCCCTTTCGAAGTCATCGCCCTGCTCGCTTCCCACTCCATCGCTCGCGCGGACAAGGTCGACGAGACGATCGACGCTGCGCCCTTCGACTCCGTAAGCGACAATGTTTCTTATCATAATCACCCGCTAACCGATATTTGCAGACCCCGTTCGTGTTCGACACCCAGGTCTTCCTCGAGGTCCTGCTCAAGGGCGTCGGCTTCCCCGGAACCGACAACAACACCGGCGAGGTTGCATCTCCTCTCCCAACGACCGTCGGCACCGACACCGGCGAGATGCGTCTCCAGTCTGACTTCGCCCTCGCCCGCGACGAGCGCACTGCTTGCTTCTGGCAGAGTTTCGTGAACGAGCAGGAGTTCATGGCGTCGAGCTTCAAGTCGGCGATGGCCAAGCTCGCCGTCCTCGGCCACAACCGCAACGACCTGATCGACTGCTCCGACGTCATTCCCACGCCCAAGCCCGCCGTGAACACGCCCGCGAGCTTCCCCGCCACCACCGGCCCGCAGGACCTCGAGCTCACGTGCACGGCCGAGAAGTTCCCGACTCTGACCACAAACGGTACGTGTCTGCTGATGTTCCTCGCTGTTGGTTGCAACCGTACTGACCATCGTTGCTCGTACAGCTGGTGCGCAGCAGACTCTGATCCCTCACTGCTCGGACGGCAACATGACGTGCAACACCGTCCAGTTCAACGGCCCCGCTTAAATCTCTCGTCGAGGGTTATTTATCTTGGGATTTTATTACAAGGTTTCTCATCCGGCAATCGGTCACTCGTCCCGCGCTTGTTCTCGTCTGGATTAGCACTAGGCTCTCATGTACGTCGGTCGGTGGCACCACCGACTGTAGAAATTTACGTGCTGCTGTCTCACGTTCTGTTGTTTCCCCGCCTCTCCCTCACCATGATCCACGGCGGCTCCGTATGTGTGATAAGATTTCCCAGCTTCATCGTCATAGAAGGCACTCGGGAGTCATGGAGAGCCGTCTTCAGAGTGGGGGCAAGCCTCGTGTTCTTTAAAGGGACCCTTGTCAGATGGAAATCGGAAGTTTGAGGGAAGGAAACCCAGTTCTAGCCGCTAGCGAGGTTTTACTGGTTTTTGAAGCATACTAAGCCTCAATAAATTCATAATTTAGTACAAAAAATACAGGGGTCCCATATCATTCAGAAGTGCCCTAGAAAAAAATCTTGGAGCTGCTGCTCTGTCAACGGATGCGCAGCCAGGACTGAGAAAACATCGGACGTGGGGTGGGGGTGGCGCCTATCTAATCGGTGTGGCTGAGCGCCCATATGGGATCTCTTGTTGTTTCGGCAAGTTCCGCAGCGGCTCGACGCGCCTGTCGGGGACAGCAGCAAAGCTCAAAAGGCTGCGTTCCGCTCCGTGTCTCCTCGACACCGGCACTCGTCAGCCTCGTACATCCTCGCCCACCACTCCCGGAGTGTTTTACTCGTGAGCATCCCAAAGTCCGAGCACGAAGCCCGCTCTCTCACCCGTCGCCATCTCACATAGGGAGTGACATGATACACTGCCAGTGAACGCCAAGCCGGTCTTTTGAGCACCTTCTTTTTCACGCTTGGAGAACGCCTAGACGGAGCAGGACGCGATAGGATGTCACCGCTGCAGAGAGTGCGGAATTTTGGAATCTGGTTCTTTCGACGCTTTGGAGTGTACGTCCCACAGCCTCTCGAGTCCCAACTAACACGTTCATCCTCGCTGCAGTCACTGTGCAACACATCAAATCAGGGTCATTCTCATCTCCTCCGTTGTCATCTCATGCCTTCTCTTCCCCGCGATTTCTGTATATTCCTCGACGAAGGCAGAGTCCTTCTCGTTCTCCTTCCGTCTCCTTGACGCTTTCCTGACGCCGGACGACTTCTCTAATTACTTTGCTACGGACCGGATTCGCCACTTGTGGGAGGACCAAGACTCGTTGCGTGTTCGCGACGACTCCATTGCGCGTGCGCGCTGTGGCAAGGGCGGGGTCGTCCGCGTCGAGCGGATCCTCGTGCATGATGTGGACGAAACCGAAGACACGTACCCGGCCCTAAGCCAGCGCTCCCTGCTATCAACCCTTAACCTTGAACGACGCCTTTCCGAGGTCCTTGCATCTCAGAAAGTTTCATGCATACGCTCGCCACACGGAAGATGTCTTGTCCTGAGCCCTCTGGCCTTCTGGGACTACGAGGAGGACCTACTTCTGCGGGACACGGACGTTATCAAGACGCTTGGCCCATATAGCAATGCGTCTACCCACGGTCTGACCATCACCACGGAGATGGTGTTGGCTGGACGAGATGACGGCGAAGATTCCCAAGACGGCGCAACCCCGGTTCTCACCTACTTCTTCCCCGAGGCCGACTGCGTTTCGAACAGCAGGCACAACTCATGGTTGAACGTCGTAGAAGATGCTGCTTCGTCTCTGCGAGGCGATGTTGTTGTGCTTTCTCAGCAGCCTCAACTGCTTGCGCTCGAGGTCAGTGCCACCGGCCGCAGGTGCTGAAATCTCACTCAACTTGCCACCAGTACGATAAAGAGCCGACTCCGATTCCACATCCGTCCGTCCTGTCAGCGTTCACTTACACAGCCTACTTCATCTTCCTGGTCTACTTCTGGCGTCTCTTCAAGCGCATGACTACCGTGCATTCGCGAGTCGGTCTCGCATTCACGGGTATTGTTGAAATAATCGTTAGTACAATCACGAGCCTGAGTGTATGCGCACTTGTTGGGTTTAGGATTACTATGGTACCATGGTGAGTCCTGATCCAATATCTGACATGTATCTCACTCATGCTGCTGTGTAGGGAGATCTTCCCAATCGTTGTCATCTTCATCGGAGTCGAGAACATGTTTAGCATCGTAAGTCTCACGTCATCCAAGCTCGCGTGTCGTCTTCACGTCTTCCCAGGTCGATGCAGTCGTGAAGACGTCCATCGCGTTACCGGTGAAAGAGCGTATAGCCGAGGGCCTGGGCTACGCCGGCACGTCGAACTCTCTCAAGCTTTGCACCTACAACGCGGTACTCGGCGTCATTGCGTTCTTCTCCACAGGGGCCATTCGCCAGTTCTGCGCCTTCGCCATTGTGGTGCTAGTTGCGCATTGGTTCCTTGTGCACACTTTCTTCGTAACTGTCCTCTCGATCGATATACAACGCCTAGAGGTAAGTCTATTGAGCGCGCATATAGGATGCAGGCACTGACAGAGACCCACGGCAGCTGGACGAGCTGTTACGGCAGGGCTCAAATCTTGCCACGCCACTTGTGCCGGAGTCGACCAAGGCAGCAGTCAAGCAGCCACGGTCAAAGCTAGGCCGATTGGCTACCCAGGTGCAGCATATGCTGCGAGGGCGCCCGACCAAGAATAGTAGCCTGGTGCTTGTGAGTAGGATATGCCCGTGCCAACCAACATCCATACTAATGACGACTCAACTTCCCAGCTCCTTGGTGTCACTGCAGCGCTGTACTATTTGACGAGGTCGCATAGATCCAGCTTGCAGCCCATGTCCTCCCTTCAGCGCAACCGCCTTCGTATGGGAAAATCACAAAATCTAGAAGGCGTCTCTCCCGCAGAAAATATATGGCGCACCTTCAACCCGGTGAACTACGACCTGGTTCACATCCGCGTCGAAGCGCCCACGATCGTCATCTTGCAGCACGACTCTGCGATAAACGATACCACCCACGATAAATACCAGACACGGCCGGAGCATGACAGAATGCATCGCTCGCGGTGGTCGCGACTATGGTGGCGCACGGCGCGGCCGCTGGAGTGGGCGCTCAAGGCCATCCTGGCGCCAACTTTCGTAACGACCACGCTGTTGTATGGTCTACTCCTGTACTTGCTCAAGGATGCAGAGCTCCTCGAGGCTCAACGAAACCGCAAGGAGCCAGACGCACCACCAGAAGAAGAGTCGATGCCGGCGGTTGACAGTGGCATCACTTTCCAAGCACTACCCCGCGCGTTCGCTACCGACGTCGACCTCGTCTCTGCCAGCAGGGATGGCAGCGTAGTTGCCTCTATTGGTCTGCAGAACGAGTTTGTTCTGTGGAGAAAGGAGACGAAGACGTCTGTCTCTTTAGACCCTACCGACGTACTCCTTGGCAGTGGCGGCAGCACCTCATCAGCGTCCGCCGTTCTCACGGCCCTTGCGGTCAACGACAGAGGGACATACGTCGCGGCCGGCACGGTGGCGGGAGTGATCGGTGTTTGGCGCATCTGTCAGAACCGCGTCCAACCCCTGCCGCACCTCAGCACGGAGAGCGCCCACGCAGTGACCCAGATTGCATTCGCCTCGAGTTCCCCGCACACAACCGGCGTATCGACGCCCCGAAAGGCAAGCGGCGGTCGCAGCACGATCCCACCAACGCCAGAAGAATCGGTAGGCAGTGTATATGCGACGTACGACAATGGGCTTGCCATCAAGTGGACTGTAGGCTCCTTTGCTGTCCCGACTTATATCCGGCCGTCACGTTCGGCATCGGTGGTCAAGTCGATGCTCTTGCAGGTGCAACCCACCGGAACGCTGCTTGTTGGCTTTGCCCTGGAAGATGGAACACTCGAGCTTTGCGACATCGATGGTACGAGCGGCCTGCTTCCACGGGAGTGCTGCATCCCCGCTGGAAACCCCGCAGACTTGGTGTCGCAGGTGCATGTATGCTGCATGGAGCTTGAAGGACAGGCGCGGATCATCATCGGTGCTGCCACCCAGGCCGGCGTCGTGTCGCTCTGGGACGGTGCCACGGGCGAATGCATGTACACCATCGACGAGCCGTACGGCTCTATCAGCCAGCTGCGTGTCGTGCCTGTGACAACGAAGCGTTGCTTGTCGTGCAGGGAGCTGCCAGTTGAGAGCTTCGCGCTGTGTTTCTCTGTCGGCCAGGTTGTCCTCTTCCACCGAGCCTACCTCTCGCTGCCCACTCGACGCTGCTCGTGTCCCGAGAACCAACCCATAGTGATGTCAAGTATGCAAGCAAGGAAGACTCGCAGTGGGAGCTCCGCCTCGTTTGGGCCGTCCTCTGGCACATCTTCGCCCGCCCATCCACGCGCCCGAATACCGTCGTTCTCGTCGGGACCATCCGTCTTCGACTCATCGACAATGTATCCTGTCTCCGCACACGGCGTGCACTCAAGGCGAACGTCGGAGAGGCGATCCCTCGAATCGCTCATCCCGTTCGAGGCGGATGAGCAGGGCGATGGGCGTGCAGCACCTGTTGGGCCGCAAGATGCTGCTTCTGCGGGGACGACGTCAGCCTGCTTGAGGACGCCGGGGCAGCAGCGTTCGTCCCTCTGGGAGAACCTGATCGTCTCGCGCACGGCGGAGGCGACGTTTGAGCGGGGGGCGTGGGGCGTCTCGGGTGGACAGATTGTCGGGATCCGAAGAAGATCGAGGATACTAATGGTGGGTGGAGGCAGTGTCAGTCGAGGGAGCAGCAGCAAGAGCACTATCGGGATTCAACCCAGGGCAGATAACAAGGGGCTTACGCCGGCGACGCTAGAGAGGTGGGAGCTATGGACGTTTGAACCAGCAACCTCTCAGCTCAAGGCGTCACCACTCATCGCTCTGGATGCCGAGATGCGGACAGCCGATCACGGCAAGCCTCATACGACTCGTAGTGCACAAGAAGCAAAATCCGATGCATCTCGTCCGACTGCAGCTGCACCCTCGAACACGGTCATCAGCGGAAAACGACGAATCAACGTCGACCTCGTCCCGCGACTCCACTTCACGCGCGTAGCGCCCTTCGTGTGCGCGCGGACGCTCTGCCTCGCGGGCTTCGGCAACACAGTCGGCACCTTTGACCTCAGCAGCGCATCTAGCTCAAACGCGCGCCAGCGGTCGTCCCTCGAGCGCACGCGCAAGAATTCGGGCAGTTAGGCTATTTTGATGGAGTGCGTAACCTGCCTTTCGCGGCGGAGTGGTGCGTTCCTGGGCCTGGGGCTTTGCCGCTTCGCTCGTGTGGTGCCACTATGCGTCCTCGCGATTTTTTGCCTCCGGCGCACTCGGTCCTGTCTATCTGGTTCCACCAGCCCTCCAGATAATGTAGATCAAGCTCAATTCTCCACAACAGTTGCATTAGTTATGATAATATCTTCACGTGTAAGGTGCATTCATGACGTTGTAAGGTTTCGCTCGCGGTACCTGTGGCTCTTGGCTTCCTTTCTTCGTTTTGATCGGTGTGTTTTGTGGGTATCCCCTCATGCAAGTGATATACTGTACAGCAGCTCGTTATGCCATATAAACAACGTAGTTACTAGTTTGCCTCCCGGATATGTTGTTGCTGGATTCAATGGAGATTCTACATAATTGGTCTGCACATCTCGTAAGTTACGTATCCTTAGAATAAAACAGTTTTATTGTAAAGTTTGTGGTCAAGACGGCCAGTGCCTGTTTCAAAGCGTCAATTGCGGGAAGATTGTGCGCCTAAAACATCCGGCCGGATCTGCGCCTCGAACTTCCCACTGCCATGAGACCTGTGCTGTTTAGAACCTGCCGCGAAGTGGACGAAAAGCTGTGGGAGGTAGATACCAGCCGCGATGTCGAACTATCACGCCTGTGATCCCCAATACTCGGTGGTCTTCCGGCGCGTCCTGCACATCCAGACAAGCCCTCGTCATTCGGCACGATACGTAGAAGTGCTCCAGTCCGTAACACTTCCTTGGCTCGTGGGGTTTTCACGGGTCGATCTACGAACTGAATGAGGACCACTGGACAACATAGGAAATCGTCGTGGATCATTATGATAGAGGTGCGAGTTTAACGGAAGACACGCCCGCTTGAAACCGCACGCTGTCGTAGTCAACTCCGCGACAGCGGAACCTATTACAGCGGCATATGCTGCTGCATACCGGCCACATCGTGCTGGTAAGATCTCGGCGATTCACGCATGCGCACCCGTACCACGGCTCGCCAAGATATACCGAGTATCAAACGTAGCGTCGCCCGCCATAGCTAAACCTTAAAACATCGTGGCGTTGATCGCGGTAAGCTAGTTAACATTGTGCAGCAATTGCGAATGAAACGCCACTGCGGGAGACTATCTCGTAGGATCGGTATGTACATCAGCGTCAAATCCACTTCATGCGTACAGCGGGGGGATGCCTCGCATGCGCTTAAATCCCGATACGTTTACCCTCCTCGATGTTGCGTGCCTATCTGCCAGTGACGCGGTACCTCGCTGCACGTTCCCGTGTGGAGATTGCTAGGGCGGTTCGTCACAAGTCGGCGGACGTCAGAGTAGCCTGGCACGAGCGGAGGGGGCATGTCTCTGGGAAGATATGAGTGGAGATTCTCCCAGGAGACATGACCGGTATGACAGTCATCACAATGAAAACCTGTGGGTATCTACCGTAAGTTCGCCTAGGCCTGGACTCCGAGTATGTTGAGAATTTGGCCTCATGTACGGCACGATCTGAGTCACGATACTATGCTGACTGAGCAGACGACGCATATGGTGTATTCGCCGTCTATTCACATCACGGGCGAAGAACGCCAGGATCTCTTCTCGTCTTCGGCGACCGTGCCATTGAATCGTGGTAGGTCACTCCAGTGTACTTGGCATGGGTCTTGTGAAGTTGTGGTTGATGTTTTCCCATAGTCCGCGTTCAAGCTGAAGGACCAGCCGGCTACCACTGCACCTCAGGATTTCTGAGGTAGCTAGCGGCGATCGTGCGATGTCCGGCCTTGCAGTGTCCGCGACAACAACTTCTCCTATCCCGAGTCTCAAGCATACGGCGCAGGGAATACACGGTACGCATAACGCCGATTTAGCCTGTTGTTCTCTCGTTCGACCCGGACGCTGAAGAACTCACAACGTCTATTTTTGCGTGATGTCACCACGTGCTTTGCTGCGTCTGGATGCGACACTCGTCCTACCATTGCTAGCACATCGTCGTCAATTTGCTGGCGGCTCCAACGCTGTGGTCCGGCACCGCGATACTCTCATACCTCGTCGTCGGGCCTAACAAATCGTGTAGACTGGCCGGTGTGGTTCACATTCGATGATATGTCGATCAGACGTTCTCGCTTAGCTTGACGCGCGCATATATGGGTTGCATCTCGTTAGTAAGCTCTGGATTAATGCTCTGTATGTCGTTTTGGTTATACAGAGTCTAACGAATGCTTTTGATAGGCATGAGTGCGGTCGAGTTGGGAGGAAAACATTCCATTCTGGACGTTTTCACTCTGGACGGAAGGGACCGCATAAATTTACTGCCTTCTCGAGGATCTAATTGCCACAGCCGCGATTTAAGTCCCCTCGCATATCATCTCTCCTTCGTGGCATCCCGTTTCCCGACGCTCCCAGCGCGTTCCTGCTGGGCCTCATGGATACGCGCGCCTCATCACTCCAGTCCCGAAGGACAGGTTCGTACACTGCCAAATGTGCGACTGTCACTCACAAGTCCTGAGAGTATTGGAAATCATTGGGCATTCATTGGTGTTTTCCCTCATGATTCAGCAAGATCCCTCCCTCCGTCAATAACCAGACCCGTGGATGGCTCGCAAGGATGCGAAGCTCCGTGTATGGGTCGTTGCATACACTGGGCCCGACATTCTCAATTTTGGGAATGCAAAGCACCATTTGGCGGCACTGGTGTGTTCTTGTGCAGCCCGTGAGCGTGAAAATGGCGTCGGTGAAAAGGTATAAAAGATGTGCGGGGGTGCAGGGTACTCCTCAGGACAACGAGCTCTCCACTCACATTCTCCTCTCGACATCGAACTCTCTTTCTCTCGAGCCATCTACCTTCGCTCTGTAGGCCACACAATGGCTTTCAAATTCTCTTCACTTTTCGCCCTCGTCGCCGTTGCTGCGACCGTGCGCGCCGCTCCGGCTTCCACCACCACCACCTGCTCCGATGGCACACAGGTCCCCGACGAAATGTGCTGCAACTTCGTCCCTGTACGTCTACTTCGTATCACCCTGCGCTACGACGGTGGCTGAATTTCTTGAATGCAGCTCGTGTCAGCGCTCCAGAACACGCTATTCATGGGAGACTGTGGTGAAGACGGTAGGCCGTTTGCCTTCCCGCTTTGTAGCAACAAGGTTGAAATCTCTTCCTAGCTCACGAGGTCATCCGTCTTACTTTCCGTGAGTGACATTTGTGTCGAAGCCAGTTACCGGTTACCAGCATACTTACTATTACCTTGCCAGACGACGCCATCGCTATCTCTCAGAGCCAGGGTCCCGCAGCGTGAGTGTGACCACGCCTTGATCCGTAGTCTGAAGGTTGTTGACCCCGAATGTACAGCGGAGGAGGAGCCGACGGGTCGATGCTCATCTTCCCGACCGTTGAGCCATCGTTCGCAGCGAACACGGGCATCGGCGACAGTGTCAACAACCTGATTCCGTTCCTGTCCCAGTTCCCCAACGTCACCGCTGGCGACCTGATCCAGTTCGCAGGCACGGTCGCACTGAGCAACTGCCCGGTAAGCAACCGCAGACTGCCCAGCTCCTGCTGTACTTCGTGCTCACACAATCTCCAACAACAGGGTGCGCCGCAGCTGGAGTTCCTTGCTGGTCGCCCGAATGCGACTGCGCCGGCCGTTGACGGCTTAATCCCCGGGCCGCAGGATAGCGTCACGTCGATCCTCGACCGGTTTGCCGATGCTGGCGGCTTCAGCCCCTTCGAAGTCATCTCCCTCCTTGCCTCTCACTCCATTGCTCGTGCCGACAAGGTTGACCCGACGATCGACGCCGCGCCTTTCGACTCCGTAATTATCCGTGCTTCCTCTCCCTTGGGAGTCGGACTCCACTGACAATAATCTACTCGTGCAGACTCCATTCGTGTTCGACACTCAGGTCTTCCTCGAGGTCCTGCTCAAGGGTGTCGGCTTCCCTGGCACCCCCAACAACACCGGCGAGGTCGCCTCTCCGCTCCCGCTCACCGTCGGCAGCGACACCGGCGAGCTGCGTCTGCAATCGGACTTTGCGCTGGCGCGCGACTCACGCACGGCGTGCTTCTGGCAGGGCTTCGTCAACCAGCAGGAGCTCATGGCATCGAGCTTCCAGGCGGCCATGTCCAAGATGACGATCCTCGGCCACAACCGCGCCGATCTCGTTGACTGCTCGGCCGTCGTCCCTGTGCCGAAGCCCGCGGTCAACAAGCCTGCGAGCTTCCCGGCGACGACTGGCCCTCAGGACCTGGAGCTGTCGTGCACGACCTCGCAATTCCCGACGCTGACCGTCGACGGTATGTGTTTTCCAGGTGTGCTCGCTTGCTGTCCAATGAAGCTGACTCTCGACTCTGGTACAGCCGGCTCACAGGAGACGGAGATCCCGCACTGCTCGGACGGCAGCATGACGTGCAACACTGTCCAGTTCACCGGCCCGGCTGTCGACTAAGCGGTATCACGGCAAAGTTCATTCATCCGGCTCTAAATCATGGCTAAAGATACCGGTGTTCTTTTGACTCGGCGTGATGTCGGCGGTCCCAAAGATTGTGCAGCCTGTACCTTTTTTGCTTCCTAAATATAATGTCTTCCGTACATAACGAGCTACGGAGCGTAAGCGATCACGAAACCTCCTGAGCACCAGAATTGAAACGGACTGACTTGCCGCCAGTGTTTCGCCGGACCCATCTTGTGTGTGCGGCGCAGGTCGATTGAGTAATTGGATCAGCCCCCTGTCGTGATTCATAGCGTCCCAAATACCAAGTCCACGCTGAGAAATTTCAGGCCAGCGCGACGATTTTCCGCGGCCATGAGCAGCGAGATCGTCTGGGTGTGCCATCTGGGCTTGCGGACGATGTTCGAAGGTCAAAGTTAACGTTCGTAGCATGGCGCGCATTTATTCAGACAGGCGCACACTGTCGAGCCAAAGGCCGGCTTAAAGAACACATCCAGCACATAAAACATACTTGAAGAGAGTCGTGTACGCAGCTTCAGCAACAAATACTTCGTCTAAGGCCTTGTGGCTTGAACGACGACTTGCCACGCTTCGTGGGACCATAGAGAGCCCGCGAGATTTGTTAGTTATCTAGGTTTGCAGAAGCCGTGACTACTAACTTAAATTGTCCTCCCACTTGCAGCCGGTTGCGACTCCGAAGCTTTGCAGCCTGAGCCTAGCAGCCTTGGCGAACGGTGGCAAGCCTGAAAGGGAAGTGTCGAGGACGCCTGCCGAGTTATATTAGGCGTGGGCAAGACTCCTCAGCTGGTCTCAGTTCATTATTTTACCGCTGACACCAGGAAATCTCAATTGCTACTTGGTTGAGATAAAGCACTTGGCGCAAAGTAACAAGAAGTGTCGATGTTCGCCGAATCAATATGAGGCAGTAACAGGCACAGAAATATTGATCCTGCACCTAGCTCTGCACCTACGACCTGAGTAAAGTACGAAATCTTGCACTGAGCAGTTGGTCATGCCCATGTAGTATAAAACTTTACACGTAAAATTATGCAACCCTTCCCCGGCGGGAAAAGAAGAAAAAAACCACGTTGAGAAACCAAGATGCATTAAGGGGGAATCGAACCCCCGGCGGGTCGATGGCAACGACCCAGGTTACCACTACCCCATTAATGCGACATGTAGTTGGCTAAGAAGTCAGGTATGTACCATCTCCTCTAACACGCAGCGCATACTGTATTCCACCCGCAGAACATCTTATATATGAGTCTAGTGTGCATGGCCATTGGCAGCTCGGAACCCGAGGTCTGCCTTGCCGGCACGCCGGCAGACCTGGCAGACGCCCGTGGCAGTGAGGTGGCAGAGGTTTAGAGAGCTTGGCACGCAACCTGAGTTCTCTAAGTTCGTCACCCCATTTCTGTAATATTTGAAGGGTCGGGTCCGGACTAGTCCGGATAGCCTTCTTTCCCGATGCAGGGGCGGCTCGTCGAACATGTTTCGCAGCCCCGCTGATACCACCGGCCGCTGATGGCACATGTTCTACGATTTGCCTACGCTCTACTTTGATGGCACCCTGGTTTATAAAATTTGAGTAAACCTGCTTCTTGTAGCTTACCACAACCACTCTTCATGGGCGGTCTTGCATAAATTGATGTATGCACACCTTGATTACATATTCATATTTTTGTTGTATTTTATTGAGATCTTGCAAGAGCTACGGATCCTTTCCGGTGCGCAAAATGGGTCCTGCTCCCTCGTTTATTAATTTCGTCACACTGCAGATGCCGTCGAGCCGTGCTGCTGCCGAGAAGCCGAGCCGTCTCTCCAAAGTCGACCTCAAATGTCTGAGATCAGGCGGGGCGACAATTTCATCACGCCTCGCTCGTTTATTGTAACGCTCCACTAATGTTCCTTCTCTGTACATGTACATAGCACCTTTTAGACCGAATATATCAACCGTCCATGCCTGATGTAAGTACACAAGTCCATAAATGCAATCGTAAGAATATTTGGTGAGCGAGATCTGGTTGGATCTAGCCATCAGTAGCATTGTTCGGCCAGTTTTGGACCGCTTCCGAGCATCTACAAAAATACCATACCGTCTTTCCCCTTATATCTGTCATGATATGGATATTATATTATAGCATGAATACAGAGCTATCTTAAAAACATTCCCAGCATCTTCGGAGGCGGACTGAAGTAGCAAGAGCAATACTTGAACGTTGAACGGTCGGCACGCCTCGGAGACTATCAGACCTTCGTGGCGTGGAGATTGCCGAAATTGTGCCATCGACGGTATACCAATAAACAGACGATATATTAGACGCCAAGTCGCCCAAGCGATGGCGAGGTCTGCGATAGTACAAGCCAGAGTCTGAGGAGTATATACTGCTACTAGTGGCAGCCCAAGATAGGTAAATAAATAGGAAGAGATCTCATACATATCAGACTAGAGCACACTGAGAAAGTCAGCTGTGACTTAAGGGATATCAGGCGCAGGGCCGCTGAACTGGACCGAGGGGCAGTCCTGGCCACCGTCAGGGCAGTGAGGGATAAGGGTCTCCTGTGCACCGGCTGCGGCAGCGGGAACAGAGCGTTAGTGTCCAACGCAGAAATGGGAGGCTGTGGGCACTCACGATCGACAGACAAGGTCGGGAACTTCTGGGTGGGGCACGAAAGCTGCAGGTCCTGCGGGCCGGTGGTGGCGGGGAAGGTGGCGGGCTTGTTGACGGCCGGCTTCGGGGTGGGCACGACCTCGGAGCAGTCGATCAGTTTGCTGGGGTTGTGGCCGAGGACGGCGAGCTTGGCAAACGCGGCCTGGAAGCTCGACACCATGAAGTCCTGCTCGTTCACGAAGCCCTGCCAGAAGCAGGCCGTGCGCGGGTCGCGTGCGAGCGCAAAGTCGGACTGGAGACGCATCTCGCCGGTGTCGTTGCCGCTGTGCGCGGGAAGCGGGGACGGGACCTCACCGACTTGGCTGCCGTTTCCGGGGAAGCCCACACCCTTGAGCAAGACCTCGAGGTAGACCTGGGTGTCGAATACGAATGGGGTCTGCAAGTACTGGTTAGCGTGATGTTGGGATAGGAAGCATTGTCACTTACGGAGTCGAAGGGTGCGGCGTCGATGGACGTGTCAACCTTGTCAGCGCGTGCGATGGAGTGTGAGGCCAGGAGCGCGATAACCTCAAAGGGACTGAAGTTGCCCGCGTCGGCGAACCGCTCGAGAATCTGGCTGACGCCGTCCTGAGGCTCGGGGATCAGGCCGTCGACGGCGGGGGCAGTCGCGTTCGGGCGACCGGCGAGGAACTGAACGCGGGGGGCACCCTAGTAGCGGATGAGCCAACCTGCATCCAAAATGAAGCCCGTCTGAACACTTACGGGGCAGTTACTCAGCGCAACGGCGCCGGCAAACTGGACGAGGTCACCGGCACTGACATTGTGCGTAGAAAGGAAGGGAATGAGGTTATTAACGCTGTCGCTGATACCGGCGTTGGCGTGGAAGCCTGGTTCGACGGTGGGGAAGATGAGCATGGAGCCATCGGCACCTCCGCCACTGGTAATGTCTTCGTTAGATGATATGCTGTCTCAAATGTGAAATGCAACTCACGCTTTCGGGCCCTGGCTCTGAGAGATAGCAATGGCGTCGTCTGGGGGTTTGTGGTCAGCACGAGTCAGGTAGCGGCAAACCATTTGAATAATGCGTACGGAAAGTCAGTCGGATAGCCTCGTGCGCTGCGAGAAAGAGAGTCAGCGCAAGTCCAGCTGGAGTCAGCGGACGGACACCTACCGTCTTCACCGCATTCGCCCTGGAACAGGG
Organism: Phanerochaete carnosa HHB-10118-sp; assembly: GCF_000300595.1. Taxonomy (NCBI): domain Eukaryota; kingdom Fungi; phylum Basidiomycota; class Agaricomycetes; order Polyporales; family Phanerochaetaceae; genus Phanerochaete; species Phanerochaete carnosa. Next base: position 3,176,368 of record NW_006767632.1, on the reverse strand, counting down.
TGTTCTGCAGGTCGTCGATAAGCTGCGAAGTATATGCACTGTCAGAATCAAGCTGGCAATGGTCACTAAGTACTCCGTACCGGAATGAAGGGGCAGCAAGCTGCGTTGCTGACATGGGTGCCGTCGGGGCACACCGTGGTCGGTGCAGCGTTGGAAACAGCGGCGAGAGCCACAAGGGCAAGGAGCGATCGGAAAGCCATTGGAAGTCGGCGAGGTGGAGGCAGAGAACGTCAAGGGGTGTCTGCGATGAGGAGTAAGAGCTCTGAGAGAAGTAGATGAGCTGAAACTCGATGCCTTGAGGTAGACAGGCCCCTTCGACCAGCATTTATACCTGTAAACCAGCGACATATTTGAAAATGTAGACATACTGGTCCGGTCATGGACTCGACACTAGAGATTTCCGGCTATTGCATGCTCCCAAGACCGTGGGTGGGGAGGCGCACTTGTGAGCAGTGTATCGAGCCCGACGGAATGGACCTTCTAGGCACAGTGCATGTACGGACTCATTGATCCACCTCCGGAGCGCGCTCGGTAAACGATTCCCAGTGGACGGGGCGTGTACGTTCGGTTACCGAGGCTGTGGAAATTGATTCTGACAGATGTTGTTGCTGAGGACGGTGCCTGTCCCGTGGGTGCCGGGACACAGTACCACATGCCGACTAGCGACCCAAAAAGGCACAGTGGGCGAGGCAGGGGCTGTTCGGCGTACTGTCATGGTTGCTGGTGACCGTCTGCATATTTGTGTGAGAATTGCCGTGCGGGACAAGAGGTGGTGCAGAATGGAAAGGCAAACGCACAGCGCAAAACAGCTCGTCTCTCAATATCACAAAGCCTAGATGCAAAGGTCAATGACGGCGAAGTCGAGAACTCGCGAAGCACGGACAACATAAGCTATGCAGGATGCATCCTCGGAATCGAGGCAATCAAATTGCCCAATAGTCTATTTGACGAATTTGCAACCTGTGACCGCCATCTAATTGCATAGCCTCCGTGGCTGTTGGAAAAATGCGCGTCAGAGAGCGACAGACAGAGTCCGTCGCCGGTTCCGATGTCGTGGGCACCGGCGGCGTGTACCAGCCATGGGCACGCCGACCCCGCCAGCAACGAGTGGACCGGATACCGGTGAGAACGCTGACAGGCACAGTTTGATGCACAGCCAACTATAGGCCTTAGATGGCCGTGGGTGCGTTAGTTATGGAGGCTGGCTGCATAAGCCCGGCAGACTCTGAGCAGATGCAGGATGGAATCAACTCACACCTTGTCCTAGGCCGACGTGGGAGGTTCAGAGCGCGGCACGGGACTGGCGCGTCGCGTCACCACTCACCGCGCTACGCGTGAGCGCTGAGGACAAAGCGGCTCTTTCCCACCTCCCATCATCCCCCGCCCGACCAACCCCTCCGGGAAGCCGACGGCCATGGGCGACTGGACGGCCGACTCCAACGAGGCTCTCGCCATCTCTCTCGTTCGCTCCGACAGGGACAGGCTCACTGACGAAGACTCCCATGCCGTCCAGTTTCATCCCGCCTTCACATACCCAGTGTGTCTCCTTACTGGTGCGCTCGACGTCCTGTACTGACAGCATACTAGATATATGGCACAGAAGAAAAATTGTACGGCTACGAGGACCTCCTAATCGACGTGAGTTCTTCCTCTTCGACCTCCGTGTTGGTCTTGTGAGAAGGCGGAGGGAGGCAGTCTGGAGAGAAACAGACGGGGCGAAGCGAGGTGGTATCGATGTGTGCTCGAACAAGAGCCGCATACAAGGCACCGCCCTGCATTTACTTGATCATCTTCGACATCCAAGTGCAGAACTCTACCGCCTACACCTATATGACCATAGTCACCCTCGGTGGCACCTCGTGATCGAGAAATGGCTGAAGAGCAATTGCACCTGTGGCTTGTGTGGCACTCTCTTCGTCTTCAGTTGCATAATCCCTACGTACTCCAATGATAGCTCTGTGGCTACATCTCCCCGAGCTACTCTCTCATGTCACTATCCCGAATCATCAATTCTGAGACTGCGTCCGTGTTAGAAACCTCCAGCACCACCCATGTCCTCTCACGTGTCCGTCTTGCTTTCAACATATAGTGCAATAATTCATGGTCGCTGACCTCTTCATGCATGCGTGGTACAGCTCAGACTTGCCTCCGGCTCGCTGCGGACATATCTCAGTGTCTCGTATGCTGCGAAACTGCCTCCGCCGTCGCCGGTCGATGATGTGGAGGGTATGCTGACAAAACTCATGCCCGAAGGTATGCTCTCTACTATTTACCTAGCGAACCTCCACATAACGCGCACGGGTGTGGGCCCATAGACTACGAGACCGACCTTCCAAAGTTCCTCGAGCATGTTGAAGAAGACGCACTCTCGTTTAAGCCCTACGGCGAGAAGATCTACGAGTACACGAAGCGCGCTAGCGGCGAAGCTAATGGGGAAGCGCAACAATACGAAGTGTGGCATGTACGTATCTTCTCTTCCCTCGCTTTGTTACTAAAGCACCAAGCTGGCTGATACACTCCTGCAGGCGAAGTTCGATACTCCTGGCTTCACGGAATACCATCGTAAAATGCAGATCTTCATCCTGCTGTACATTGAGGGCGGAAGCTATGTCGACGAAGACCCCGCGTGGGAATTTGTATGCTTGTATGTGTCCCACCACTCCCTGCCTCCCCGCCTAACTCGCATGCGTGTCCAGATACGAAAAGCGAAAACGCGCCTCGGACGCGTCCTCCAGCTCAGACCCACAGTACACGTACCATTTCATGGGCTACAGCTCGCTCTACCCGTTCTACTGCTTCCCGGAACGCGTGCGCCTGCGCCTCTCGCAGTTCGTCGTCCTCCCGCCGTTCCAGCACGCCGGGCACGGCGCCGCGCTCTACAAGGCGATCTACGGCCACGTGCTCGCGCGCCCCGAGATCGCGGAGCTGACCGTCGAGGACCCCGCCGAGGCGTTCGAGGACCTCCGCGACCGGTGCGACCTCCGCATGCTCATCGCGCACGCGCGCTTCGCGGCGGAGGCGTTTGGCGAGGGCGGGCTGGGCGGCGGTGGTGCTGGTGCGGGGCCGGTGAGGCATGTGCGGCATGGTGCAAAGGGCAAAGGCAAGGGCAAAGGCAGAGAGGGCATGCTTGGTCCGCCGGTGGACAAGCCGTGGGCGGAGCGGTGGAGGACGGAGCTGAAGATCGCCGGGGTGCGTCGCGCTCTCTTTCTTAGATTTCGGCGCGCAGAGGCTGATCGGCGACGTTTGCCCATACAGAGACAGTTCTCGCGCCTGACAGAGATGCTCCAGCTCCTGCACGTCGACGAGGCGGACCCCCGTCCGTGGCGCGCGTACAGGCTCCAGGTTAAAGAGCGGCTGTACCGTTTCAACTTTGTGCGTGCCGTTTTCTTATCTGTCTTTATCTTCAGATAGGAGGTTCGCGTGCTGACATGCAACACGTCGCGCAGGAAGTGCTCATGCAACTGGACAAGGCCGAGCGGCAGCAAAAGCTCGAGGAGACCTTCCAGAGCGTGTGCGACGACTACCGGCGGATCTTAGCGATGGCGAAAATCTAGGATTGGTCTCAGGGGGTACTTGGACTGGTATGTTGTTGTGGCAGTCTATACTTTCATCGTTCTGCTGTTGTATATATCTCGTTTTGCCCCGTTGACCTTGTTGACGCAGGGTCCCGAGTTACAGCTCGTGCTCACTCAAGTCAGTAAGCGTCGTCAGCATTTCTTCTTCAGGCTCGCTCTTGAACAAATCGGTTTTGATTTATGGCCACGATCTCAATAAACTTGGAGCAGCTGGGGTGCCTTACGGGCTCTCTGACCCTGCGGGTTCGTGGTAAGCCCACCTCGAAGGCCCGAGTCGATGAAGCATTTGTAGCTGACCCGAGGAAGGCGTGCGTGCCCTTGGCCGATCCAGTCCAGATGCGCTCCTAACGACCACCATTTGCCCCAAATTAATTTCTCGATGATATCGTCCTCAAGTCAGCTGCGTTGTCGCACCGGAAGGACTTGCGTAGCTACGACCTGAGAACCGACATCAGCGCAAGGAACCGACTATCAGCGCGCTAGAGGTCTTCCTCATGGGCCGCTGATACCTCTCAGAAATACCTCTTCCCTAACTGCAAGATATGTGGTCGAATTAGGCATGGATTTCCACGGTGCCAGAAGGTATGCTGATGGCTTCGAGTGCAAGTACTTGGGCTGTGTACGCCATCCGTACAAGCAACAGCCTGAACATATTCAAGTTCTGCAAGCCGCCATTCGTCGACCTTGTGGGGCTGGTCCTAGTGCCTTCACGAGAGACATGCTGTGGCAGCCGCGGAAAGCGCGGCTGCCTCAGGTGAGATAGTCGGGGCATAGAGGTCTCGCTACATGGCTGAGCGTAGAGCGCATCGTCAATGAGTGCACACAGTCTTGAGATTCCATGCATGCTGTGAGCAGCTTGATCCAAGCGCGACCGACAGCTTCTGCTTCAACGTTCTCCGGCGGTGTCGTGCCCAGGGTATCAAAAGTGGGAAGCGTGGGAGGCGACCGAGAGGAGGAAGACGTGATGGAAGGCGATCGCGACTTTGCATGCCGTCGGTATTCGATAATTCTCGTACCTCCTCACGCTCGTGGGTAGCGATATTCCCCTCACGACGAGTTTTTGGGCCACTGATCTACATGGAATTTGCAGAGAGCACGAAGAGCTTTCCGGGACGCGCCGCGACTGGTTTCCGGGTTTCAACGTGGTGACCCCCGTGCGCGTTTCTGCGCGCTCAACGAGTTGCATGATAGAGAGAAACTGTGGCTGTTCGTTCCTGTTATGCTTGTCATTCGCGTACAGTGGCAATAGGAACAAAGCGACAAAATCGTGGCGGACACAAGCAGATAAATATCTGATATCTGATGCGCGACCCTACAGGTTGTACGTCCAAATAAGGATTTCCGTACCACCTGAGCTGCTCGCGCGAGTTGAAGCTTTAAAGCCTGGGCTATGCGAGTTGGAGGATAGCTCGCGCAAGCTGAAGTTGAAGTCTGGGCTATGCGGGTATGAGGATAGCTCACGCAAGTTGAAGCATGGGCCACGCAAGTTTGAGAGCTGCTCACGCGAGGCGAACGTTGAAACTTTGGAACCTGGCCATGGGCTATGCGAGTTTGAGTGTGACTCGCGCAAGCTGAAGCCTGGGCTATGCGAGTCTCAGAGTAGCTCGCGCGAGTTGAAGCCTGGGCTATGCGAGTTTCAGTACAGGCTCCGCGACTTTGAGCCTAGCTCACGCGAGTTCCAGATGCAAGACTGTCAACTTCATGCAGGTTTGGCGCACTTTGTACAGGCTCGTGCACCGGTACCGTGACCGATGCCCAGCGAGTCCGGGCCTCTGACCGGGTGACGGCGAATTTCACAACGGTGCAGTCAACAGTAAGACTCTACATACATGGATCCAAAACGAGACGGGACACAATGGCAGTGACACTTCATGTCCTTGGCACATTCGCCTGGGTATATATAGTGTGTGTTCGGCGGCCGTACACCTCCATCCACCAGCATACTTCTCCTAGTGTCCGCAACCCGCTAGCACATCTACCACCATGCACGTCCTCCGAGCTGTCTTCTCTTCAGCACTGCTGCTTTCGGGCGTCCTCGCCGTGGCCGTACCCTCTGTGCCGCACTGCCAGAACCCTCGTGCTCTCGACACCACCTACATTGGGCGTAACAATGAGGTTTTAGTACGGCAAATCGCTTGCGACAGTGTTCCGACGTCTCAAGTCGCCCGTGCCATCGAGGCCAGGCAGAGCACCAACGCCTGTAGCGAGCCTAGTAGGTGGCTCTCATCTCGATACCATTCGTTCGCTGACCGAAGGCCGTAGCCACCACCAACTGCTTCACCCCGGCCGGTGGAGGACCAGACCCTAACGACTGTCAAGTCATCGCCGGCGCCATATCCTTCAACAGCCAGGGCGATGTCCTGGGTAAGCTATCTGAGCCGACGCGTCGCTGAGAGCACACTGACTCGGAAGTGTCCTAGGTGACACGTTTATGCTCGCCCCCTCGGGGAGCGCCGCCGTCGTGTCGATGTCCTTCCAGAGTTGCGAGAGTTTCATAGTTAATCAGTTGGGCTCCAATCTGACGTACTGCCTGACCGACTGGGTATGTCGTGTCGATAAGAGATCTCATGTTCGTTGATAAACTCGAACTGCTTCTCCAGGCTTCGACCATCAACAACCTCGCGTTCAACTGCCAGGCTACGCAGAACGCACACGGAGGGAATGCAGTTGCGAACGATCAGTCATTTTTCATCCAGTATGTTCCACTCTGTCGCTTCCTTGGATACTGCAGTTTCTGATCGGTTTACCGTTGCCTCCAGGGTTCAGCATTCTTGAGGGATTTAACCGAGCTGAGGAGTTCGTGGGCAATCATTGGACGACGTCCGACAGAGCTCTGTTGTTATCTAGCTGATAACATAGCCAATTGTGATTTATATATTGAAAGGATATTGGTATATCTGTGTGAAAACCCGGCCAAAGACAAAGGGATGTCGGGAGCTAGGTTACTTGTCTGCGGGAGTATGAGTGCCAACGCCTTGGCCTAGGCCACGACCGCCATGTCTCTGCCCATCTCTTCCCGTCTCTGTCCCTCCCTTTATACAGTCATCGCCCCATGCCGCGTACAACACGAAACTTGCCACGGTACACTTCCTATATGGCTCAACCTTTTGTCTCCCACGTTCTTCAGACGTGAGATCTCCTTGTGCAGCGTCGCGCAAGCCTTCTGCCAGCGTCGACTTCTGCCAGGATGCAATCTCCAGAAGCTCGCCACAGCTTTCGCCTCGACATCGCGCGCCTATATAAGTAATTCTATCCTAAGTCAGCCCCTTGTCAGCGCTTACGCTGCGCCATGAGAAGCTTGGAACCGCGAGGTTAGCGATTCTACGGAGCTATCTGCGGCAGAGCTGTTCGAGCAGGTGGCGGAACTGGGTATTCCAGAGGTACAACGGTAGCACATTCTCAGCTATCTTTTGTCAGTGGATGGCTGACTCTGACTCTCTGAGTGTATTCCCTAAGAATTAATTTTGTTATCGTAGTTTGATTCCATCGGCGCCATCATGGTGCACGAGCCTTGTAACTAGATGAATCGTTGGTTTGATTTTAGGCTCATGCGTGTTTAGTGAAAATTCTCATTGCTTCCATACCGAACAGTTTGTTTCTGTTGTTTGTGCCTTTTGCTGTCGGCCAAGACGAAATGCGTAACAGATAAGTCATATTTTGAACCACAGAAATCACAGTCGCGCAGTCACTAGGACCGCCGACATCGCGTTGAAGTAGCATACATCGGATACCGTGCCAGAACCAGATGAGTATCTCCGCCATAACTTATAGCTGGATAAATAGATCCTAAGCTACGACCTCTTACACACCAGCAGCCGGGCCGTTGAACTGGACGGTGTTGCACGTCATGTTGCCGTCAGAGCAGTGCGGGATCAGAGTTTGCTGGGCACCGGCTGTACGAGAGTCGAAAGTCAGTCCAATTGCAATCAAAATCGAGACGTCCGCAGACACGCACCATCAATGGTCAGAGTCGGGAACTTCTCAGTCGTGCACGTGAGCTGGAGGTCCTCAGGGCTAGTGCCGGCGGGGAAGCTCGCGGGCTTGTTGACCGCGGGCTTCGGCACGGGGACGACGGCGGAGCAATCGACGAGGTCCTCGCGGTTGTGGCCGAGGATGGCGAGCTTGGACATGGCCGCCTTGAAGCTCGACGCCATGAAATCCTCCTGGTTGACGAAGCTCTGCCAGAAGCAAGCAGTGCGCTCGTCGCGGGCGAGGGCGAAGTCAGACTGGAGACGCATCTCGCCGGTGTCGGTGCCGACGGTCGTTGGGAGAGGAGATGCAACCTCGCCGGTGTTGTTGTCGGTTCCGGGGAAGCCAACGCCCTTAAGCAGGACCTCGAGGAAGACCTGGGTGTCGAACACGAACGGGGTCTGCAAATATCGGTTAGCGGGTGATTATGATAAGAAACATTGTCGCTTACGGAGTCGAAGGGCGCAGCATCGATTGTCTCGTCGACCTTGTCCGCGCGAGCGATGGAGTGGGAAGCGAGCAGGGAGACGACCTCGAAGGGACTGAAGCCACCAGCATCGGCGAACCTCTCGAGAATGTGGGTGACGTTGTCCTGGGGCTCGGGGATCAGGCCGTCGACGGCGGGGGCAGTCGCGTTCGGGCGACCGGCAAGGAACTCAAGTTGGGGCGCGCCCTATTGAAAGGAGTTATGTCAGAATATAGCATATCAGTATCTGTGTGCCACGATCACTTACAGGGCAGTTGCTGAGCGCGACCGTGCCTGCGAACTGGACGAGATCGCCAGCGGAGACGGCGGGGAACTGGGAGAGGAACGGAATCAGATTGTCGACACTGTCGCCGATGCCGTTGTTCGCTGAGAACGACGGTTCGACGGTCGGGAAGATGAGCATCGACCCGTCGGCTCCACCACCACTGAACATTTGAGGTAAGTATGTTTATGATCACTGATCAATAGATGGCGGCACTCACGCTGTGGGACCCTGGCTCCGAGAGATAGCAATGGCATCGTCTGGTAAGGCATGGTGAGTATGTTGACGACTATTTTCAATGGAGTGTTACTCACGGAAAGTAAGACGGATGACCTCGTGGGCTTAGACGAGATGTTAGTGCTATTGCCACAGATCAGGGAAGACAGGACCTACCGTCTTCACCGCAGTCTTCCATGAACAGATTGTTCTGGAGCGCCGAGATAAGCTGTATTTAAGTGATTTAGTCACCGCTGTAGCATAGTGTGATGTGAAGTAGGCATACGGGGACGAAGTTGCAGCAAACTTCGTTGGGGACCTGTGTACCATCGGAGCAGGTGGCGGCGGTGGAGGCCGGGGCAGCGCGCACGGTCGCGGCAGTGGCGACGAGGGCGAGGAGGGAGGAGAACTTGAAAGCCATTGTGTATTCTGAAGAGCAAAGATGGGCCGTTCGAGCAGGAGAGAACTCGATGTCGAGAGGAGAATGCGAGTGAAGAGCTCGTTGTCCTGAAGAGCCTCCTTGTGCTCTGCCCACCCTTTATACCTCTTCATCGAGAGCAATTTCTACGCCTGTTCAATGCAAGACGGCACATCGGTGCCGCCAAACGGTGCTTTGCATTCCCAAGGTTGTGAGTGGGTCGGATGGTGTAGTCAAGGACCTATACACACATTGCGCACCCTTGCGAGCGATCCATGGGTCCGGTTATTGACCAGCGGAGGGATCCTGGAATGTTTCGTTGAGCAGAACACCAATGAGGCCCCGACCGTTTGCAATGCTCTCAGAAATGTGAGTACCAACCGCGCATTTTGCAATACACGAACCTCTCCCTCGGGACTAAAGTGATCCATCGTACGCATCCATGGGAGCGCGACGACCCCCGGCAGGAACGCGCTGGGGGCGTCGGGCAAGCGGATGCCACGGAGAAAAAACGGTATGTGGGAGGATCTAGGCCGCGTATGTAGGAAAAAGATCCTTCAAATGACAACAAAGCGGTGTGATGCTTCCCGCTCAAACTTTGACAGCGGCCTGCCAACGAAGCTGCATTCAAGCCTATCAAAAGCTGCGATGTATTCACTAGACTTGGACGAATGAGAAAAAGAGGCACATAATTCAGTGGTCTTAAGCTCACCATAGCGAACCGAACACAGTCCATGGACACGTAACGCCAAGCAAAGATGCGTAGTCGAGATACCAAGGAATGTGAACGGCACCGGCGGGCGCACACGTTGGTTAGGCCCGACGACGAGGTATGAGAGTATCACGGTGCCGTACCACAGCGTCGGTGCCGCTAGCGAGCTAGCGGTGGACGATATTTGCGCATCAGTGGGTGTGTTCCCAGGATTGCAAGTAATAATAGGATGGGCCTCGCGTCTCCTCGCAGTTGTGCACGTGGTGACATCATACAAAAATAGACTCTTCGTGGGTCCTTCAGCCTCCGGCTGGATCGAGAGAAACACGGAGAAGATCGGCGCTATAGGCACCGTGTGTTCGTCGCCCTCTGTTCCTGAGAACCCAGGTAGAGGGTGGGAAAATGAACACATATCTGGCAAGAGGCGCAGCTGAAATCGAGGGTAATCAAACGGGAGAAGATGGACAGAAGTGATAGAAGTGGTGCTGCTATACTTAGCTGAGAGCTTTTAGACAAAAATTGTAGACGTACCAGTACACTGTCTGCGAGGGGCCGTGGGCGAGACGGCATGGCCGAGTGTATCTGTGAGCTTCTGCACCATAAACGTCAATATCTATCGTCCCGCGGGACAGAAAGCCGTGCCGGAAACTGAGGAGATCCGTCCCCACAATCCTGGTGATGGATTGCTTACAGCTCGAGGACGCTGTCTGTGGTTACTCACAGTCCGTTGTAGCTGCACAATTGAACGCAAAACCAGTCTCACAAAAGCGCTATTCAATATAAAAGTCTTACTCTCGCCCAATGCTGCAAGTTGGACGGAACGATTCGACAAGAGAGATGAGCGTTGGAGACGACTGAAGCCTAAAGGGACTAGGCGATAGCCGGCACGGCCCGAAGTCTTCGTGGCGCGGTGATCGCCGGAATACGGCGACATTCGTCAAGTCGCCGGGGTTATCTCCTAGTAAGAGTTGTTCAAGCATCCAAGTTGGAACGTTGAATGTGGATTAAAGCGGCTGTAGGTTGTATCCGGCATCTGAAATATATGCCACGAGGAGGCTCTACCGAGCATACTGTGCATTTTTTTCGACCTGACCGGCAGTTACGCGTTACAGCGGTTTTCCGCTTGCCCCTCCAATAATTTTTACTCGATTTATGGCGATTTTGGGGGAGTTGTCGGAAAACCTTAATTTGGGCGCTTCCCGTCGGTTAGGTCGAAAAAGTACAATACAATCGCAGTGTACTTATGCTATCTCGCTGCCAGTATGCTCAAGACTGATCAATTAAAATTCATCTCTGGGACGGGGGCCTTGTCGTCGATCAGCTTTGCACCTGAAGCTCGGTCCTTACATAATCCGTACGATTCCTTGTATTCACTAGACATCACTGGACGCCTTAGCTCAGTAATCAAAACATGCGATTGTAGTCCGCGAGGCCACGCATGCGGGAGCCCTCACTAGATCGCCCCTTCCTTTCTTTTTGCATATAGATGTTACCCACATTTACATGAATTTTTATTTTTATTTTTATTTATCTAGTTGACTTCGATAAGCATTGCAAAATCGATGCTCCAGACTGGTATCTCGACACTCGATCCGGTCGCCTCGCGCTAGTAACATATAGGTGGTCGCGTTGTACACAAATGAAACATCAATACCGAGTTGGCATGGTAAATATTCAGTACATATGTTCCTGGGAGTCGGGGTGATGCGCTGCTCGCACGTGATCAGCGCCTGGCGTCTTGTTTTGGCAGGCATCGTATTCTCGCCACCATCATCCGACCTTACAACACTCAGTATCCGCAAGACGACCTCTCGTGTCGTAAAAAACCCATATATGCTGCTCTCGTGAATATGTCTCAAAACCTGTCGACGCAATCCAGAAACCCCAGCCCAGTTCCGAGCGAGCAGCCTGGCGGAGCTCCCGAGCCGCAAACCGCCCTTGTGCGTTTTCAATAAGCTACGCGTTTTATTATGCGACTAAGCCATCTACCAGCTGCTGTATGCGACAATAAGTGACGTTCGTTATTTCGCTGCGTTGCTACGTGGTGTCAACTTCTCTGGCGTAAGTCCGAATGAGGCGATTCATGTCACAGTCGTTGATGATTCCACGTAGCGCGCAACCGTGACGATGACGAAGGCCGGGATGATTGTCGCGGTTGAAGACGCGCGTACTTTGCTAGGTGCATAGTCTTCAAGCGCTGCTTCATGTGATGCCACTTAGGTCGACTGAAAGGCTCCGCATACGTCTTTGCTGAATGTTTTGACCAATTTGTCTATACCCCGGCATCCACTTCAAGGGCATCCACGCAGCAGACCCAAGATCCTGGAAAAGGTAATAATACGGACACAAACACTGCGTTTGAGATCCCACTGTCGACACTCGTCGAATGCCTCAATATCTTTGGAACCGCGACGACAAAAGACACGGAAAAGAAGACGCGTCGCTGGCGTCGTATAGGCGAGGACTCAGATGACGATCACCAGCAGGAAGGCAACTCGCATCATAGGCAGCGGGAAGCCCCTGCAAGCAATGGGCGGATTGACCATCATTTCGGGAATACAAAGCTTACGGGCGTACGCATCTCGTACGCTGGTGCCGGGCATCCTTTGGAATTTGTCATGTAAGCTTCCTAAAATCTGCTCATCGTACGCTGATATGAATATATGCTTCCCCAGAGTGGATCCCAGTGATGGAGCAACGGCGACCGTCGAGCTGACCACTTTCGACGCGGAGCCGCAGCTTGCGTTGCCATTTGACTCGGATAAAACGTAAGCATATGTATTTTCCTGTTTGTATTCTCTGACTAAATGCTCCCCAGTGTACTCAAGGTCATCCTGAAAGTAGGTTCTTGTGTTGGCTAGTCTTGATTCTTGCGACGACTCTGCTCCACACAGTCGTCCTGGCTTCGTGACGCTTTGTCCGAACTCGACCCTTCGTGCGACAAGCTCACGATTATGGGCAACCCGCCTCAGCAGCAAGGACGCACCCAGCGTGGAGCACAGCGGCGGTTGCGTCTCAGGGCAGTTGGGACGTTCGGGAGCACAGAGGTGCGTATATGCGCTCTCATACGGGTCCCTGTTTGCACAACATCTTATCCACGATAGATGGACTACCCAAACGACAGAGAAGTCCTCGAGACGTGCGAGTGCGAGAACGCCGTGAGCTTCAGGTCGGTCTCTCTCTGCGCTTCTTTGGCTCCTTCCACAGCTGAAGCGCCGCCGTGCATGCAGCTACAGCTTCAAGCACATCTCCAAAGCCCTTAAGGCGCTGCAGAGCTCGTCGAAGACGTCGTTGCGTATCGATGAGGACGGCCTGCTTAGCCTGCAGTTCCTCATGCCCGCTCCGAAAGTCCGAGCAAACGGCGCGGGGGATGCATTCATCGAGTTCAGGGTGAGTTCTACATATCACAGGTGGACAGACATAAATTTTACAAAAATGCCGCAGTGTCTCGCCTTGGACGATGGTGTGGCATGACTGGGAATAGCCACTTCCTACTCTCGTCGCAATATAAGACCATGCTCAATCTGTAACTACAGGCGTAAGCTCTCGAGATCCGGAACATTTTGAAGTGAATGTCCCGTCCCGTAGGAAAAGGTTCCCAAGAGGTTGGTTTAGGGTAGACCGCTACTCGCGGCAGAGAGAGGTCTCTCCCTGACTTGCTAGTCAACCTCTTAAAATGCTGAAGAGGCCATCGTTTGTACATCCACAAAAATGAATTTTCTAGGAGAGGCCCCCTTAATCGACAGTCCGTTGTGGCCCCTAACGGATGCCGATTTTATTCCGCCGTTCAGGATGATGTCGGCAGTCCGCATCCCAGCTGCCTGTGCGTTGCGTACTGTTCAAACGTCCGACCACCCTTGTCGGAAAGCATTCCGCGTATGGGTACCTGGCATCCTTCAACGAATGAACATAGTCATACTATAGTACAATACAATCTGTCGCCGATAGTAAGAACGAACTTGACGTAAATCTGGCAAGGGAAACTGAATCATACACAGCGTTGTTTGTATCCCGAGAAGAATGCGGAAAAACTCATACAACGGCGAGATGCGACAGACGAGTCTTCAGGCTGCTGAGCCGGACTTGGAGCTTGATGTCTTTCAAGAGGATCGTATCGAAGGAGGCGACGTCGTCAATAGCCGCCTCAACGAGATTCCGCGCATTTTCGAAGCGTTCTCTGTCGAACTTTGCGAGCCGCTTCCCCAGCGGCTCGTCGCACCTGAGCTGCTGGAGGGCCTCACCCGCCTCCTGCACGACAATCTTCATCCACAGCTGCTCGCAGCCCTCGCCTTCGACGTGCTGCACAATGCAAATGACCGTGACTTTTTCGTAGGCCATGGTAACAACTGTGCATTCCGCGGGCGACGCTAATTGGACAGGAACCGCTTGTCATTGTGCGACAGCTTGGGTGCCTGAACTGGGAGTGACTGCCTCCTGCCCCGCAGCGCGACGCATTCTCACAGGCTCATCTCTGACGCCTGCAGACTCGACCCTCGGATGCTTCCTGAGGGCAGTAGACGGCTGGACGTTTGTTTCGTTTACGCCTCGCGCCTTTCGGGCACCCTACAGCAAAATCTTCAGTCGCACGAGTCATGGAGATCCACGGGTGAAATGCATACGGTAGGAGGACGGGCCGGCAGATTTACGTCTGTGCCGACGATACGGACTGGCTGTCCCGTCGTACATTTCTTCGAGGCAATTGCTTCTCGGCCAACGGCTCGTCGTCAAAATCGGTGTGTGCGACGGTGTCCTAACACTCGAATGATCCTAATACACGCCCGTGCGAGACAAACGTATGAACTTCTCCTTGAGGGCGCATGCTACTGCTCTGCTCCAACAGACCGCCCCGAGCTCCAGACATATTGACAGCGGCTTCTTCAACTTCGTTCTCAAGCTGATTTTCACCACTGTCGCCGCCCTCTTCGCCAGCCGATGAACCATCGTCTGCAGTTGCATACACTATAATTTCAGGCTCGTACAGGACACGATACGACAAAACTTACCGGGAACGTGGGCTTTTGGTATGCGACACGTGGACTTGCGCAGATAGCAGACCTGGCACTTGTAACTGCCTCTTGATCTCTTCCTTGTAGTGCGTCTCGACACGATACAGAAGAAACATTGCCGCTCGCAGGTGTTGCAAGGGGGGTTATTGCACGGAAGAGGCTCATAATTGAAGGTCTTGCGATCAGAGGCACGCACGCTGCTCTGAGCAATTTCTACGAGTTGGATCTCTATGTCGGTGACCATTTTCCAAAAGTCCCTGCTTTTGGTAAATCTACCACGCCTTACCGCCCTCTCAGCAAGGATATCTGCGTTTTGCAAACTACGAAGAGACCAGTCAAGTAAACGATTCGTGAACGTACACAGCCTGACGTACTGTTCGGACGCAAGGTAGGCACAGGCATACTCAATTTTACCTTTCTTCCTGTATTGGTTCCATTTGATGGGAAAGAATAGGTACGATTTTGCTGGGTCTGCCGTCTCGGATCGTCGGTAGATCTGCTTCAGAAGTTCGACGCTTGCGTCCATGGCCTGCGGAAAAGAGCTAGAAAACCAAACTGCAGAGCCTTGCGGTATATAAGTGGCAGATTCTCCCCCTGTAACGGTTAGCACTTTTCAGGGAAACGTGCACCATAGGGGTGCCAACCATCTGCGCTCAAGGCCCTATGCATATGAATTCACCGAATCGAATGACGACGAATCGATTCGCATACATGTGAAGACCATGAGCGGACGACTCGACGAAAGCGTTGAGGTGTAGCCCTCAAAAAGGCCTCAAACGCCAGACCGCACGCTTTCAGATTTGCCGAGAGCATTACACCATGAAGCTCAGCGGCGCGGTATTCCCCGTGAAAATCCATTCTTCGGAGGACGGAAACCCAGAGATGTAGTTGCAAAGATGGCGGCCGAGAGAACTCCGAGAGTCAATGAATAAAAAATAACTAAACTGCAGGAAAAACTCTACTGCACAAGGCCGAGCGGCACGTGATCGACCCCAAAGCGGAAGCTTTGGGGTACATCCCTTTTCGGTGCGCTTACATAAGCTCATTCTGCGTCCTAAGCGATTTACGACTGTGCGGCGGACATACAAAGGACTCTTGACAATTGGGGAGAGTGCCTGAGGATGATCTATTCATACCAGCAGACGTTAACTCGCCACTGCTATGCTGAAGGACAGGCAGATGTCGTGTTCCTCTGGGCTAATTGCCCAGACGAAGCAGCTTTCAATTCAATCCAATAGTACCAGCTAGATCGAATAGGTCTGTTTGAATCACACGCATCTGGCGCCGCCAAGCTTCTCAAATCAGCTCCTACGTCGAGTCTTCATGCGAAGCGACTCCTTGAGTACAGTGTATACACCCCTATTCTCGGACCTACAGGGTACAAAATAATTCGAAGATTGAATCAGAATTCCGGATGGCCGCTAGTGTACATTATCGACTTCCAACGCTATTATTAAAGCACGGTGTTCAGTCCATTCAGAGGCCGGGGATAATAGGCAGGCCTGCTGCTTGCAGATCCGTGTTATGACAGAGGTTTCTTAGCAAGCCTGAAGCTTGTCTGATCGCCTTATCCGCAGATGAGGTTAGAGCAGAATAAAGAAACGTGAATATACGAAAGAGCTGAAAGCTGGGGTGCTACTGTACATGCGCGGGGTATTTATACTACTGCTCAGCCTAACCTAAGGACTAGTCTACTAGTCAAAGGGACTGCGGGTGAGTCAGTGAAGCTGCGCTCTATGAGTCGACGAAGGCAGTACTACTAAACTAGAGTCAGAGACGAAAAAAGGAAATGATATCCCACGCCACCATACCCATCATAACATTACCCCCTAATCTACCTTCGAGCAACGATCGGAGTTAGTTAAGGGCCCAGATCTCCTCCTGAACCTTTGCGACTGCCTCCTCGAGAGCCTTCTTGATGACTATGAGTGGCTTCGACTGTTTGTTGCAACGGCGGCGTTCGCGCTTGAGCTGCCTCTTCGAAACCTTCGCAGGAGTTGTCCAATCCGAGAGAGCGCTCGGGGACGTCCATCCGGGATCGTAATGATCGAGGGATTTGTGTTGGGTGGAGAAGCAGACCGACTTCTTGGTGGCGACGTGGCTGTTGGACTCATACGATGGGGGAGACGGCGTGCTCGCCGAAGGGGATGGCTGGTCCTGAAAGGACCAAAAGGACTGGTTGGACGCGAGAAAGGACTGGCTGGACGACGAGGTGGATATGCGTTCAGAGAGAGGTCGAGAGTGAGTTGGTGTGGGGTTCGGCATGGGCTCAAAATCGTTGAATAAGTAGGCGAAGTGAATGGAGGGCCCGAATTGATAGCGATGGGCGGTGTTGACAATGCGTGCTGCCAAGGGATGTGTTTCCGAGTAGTTGACAAAGTCTCTCCACGCTTCTAGGTGCTCCACATCTGTCCTCCCGATTTGCGTTCTGAGTTTTGCGAGTCCTTTGTCGTCGATGTGTACCAGGTCCGCAGCGTCGCGATGAGTGTCGGTGAAATGTTCATTGAGAGCGTGGAAGCTCGCGACAGTCCTTGCAAATATCTTCGTGGCATTGTCCTCTTCCTGGGCAAGTTGCGAGAGGAGCTCGACCGCGCTGTAATCATTGCAGATTTTGGTGAGTCGTTGGAGATAGGTGGTTTCGCGATATTTTCGTTCGATCTCTTCTGCGCTAGCATTGCTCCAGTCCCAATGGGGCTCCGAGTGTTCGTCGACGGGGATAGTGCTTTCATGGGAGACTGGAGTGGGTGCACGGGATTGGGCAATTTCGGGGGCGTGGTAGGAGTCACTTTCCGAGACGTCGGCGTCGTAGGTGTACTGAACATCGGGGAGATTGATGGAGGAAGGGCTCCGGATGCGGATTTGGGAGGTGGACTCGGTGAGAGTGGAGACGGGGACACGCTCGTAGACGGTGGCGAGAGTGGAAGACATTGTGTAGTAGCGGAGTGAGGCTGGTTTGGAGACTTAGAACTGGTTGTAGCTGCGACTGGAGTTGTCTTGACTGGAGAACGAATAGGCAGATTATGCCTTCTTTTATACGCGTTCAGAATATCTTGGGCATTCTTTAGATGGGACTCGGGTTCCCAGGAGTTCTCTGCTTGTGGCTGTTCTTTCCACTTGACTAGGTATTGGACATAGCCATAGGATGTCTTGTGATTGAGTATCGCCTCGACTTCATGTTCTTCATGGCCGTCGATGATCTCTGGAGGCTGTTCTATGAAATTGGGGCCGTGCTGCTCGGTTTCATGATACGGGGTGAGAAGCGAGGCGTGGAAGACATCATGAAGTTTTCGCTGCCCTCGAAGATCGAGTTTGTATACCAAAGGTCCTAGAACCTCTTTGATTCTGAATGGTCCCTGACGTTTGGGTGCGAGTTTCTTGAAGGGATAACCATCTTGGAAGTTTGTCATCTCAAGCTAAACCTTTTGGCCTTTCTGGAACGGTGAAAACTTCCTGTAAGTTCTTGAGGCCATGCGATGCTGTGCTTGGTCTAAGGCAGCGTGGGCCTCTTCATGTGCGCGAGTCCGTTCTAGAAGCCATTGTTGTATGGACGGAACCTTAGTCTTGGGAAAGGCTGTGGGGATGATCCTTGGGTGTGAACCATACATGAGATAGAATGGCGAATGCTTTGTGGCGCTGTGTTCTCGATTGTTGAACGCCACTTCCATATCGGGAAGAAGCTGTGCCCAGCTGTGCGGATTGTTCTGGCAGAAAATTCTGATGTACGCTTCTACCTCTTGATTGGCTAGTTCCGTTTGACCGTCGGTCTGAGGATGGTATGCGGTCCTCATTTGTCCTTGTACTCCGGTTAGCTTCCACAATTCTCTCATGACTTGGGAGTCGAATTGCGGACCCCGGTCCGTGAGAAAGACGTCTGGTAGTCCGAATCTTTGGTAGACATATTGATGGTAGAGTTTGGCTGTGCCTAGCGCGTCTATCTTCTCTGTGCAAGGGCAAAGAATTACCCCCTTCGTAGAATCATGGTCTACCACGACCATTTGAGCATTATATCCGTGAGACGCCGGGAGGTGTGTGATGAAGTCGCAGGTTGTGAACACGAATGGTTGGTCCCGTCGAGTAGATTTGATCGGTTGGAGAGGTGGAATAGTTGGCTGATGATTAATTTTCATTTGCTGGCATTTTGCACAACCTCGGACGTAATTTGAGATGAAGGTTTGCATGCTTGGCCAAAAGTATTCGCGTCGGATGAGTTCTCCTGTTTTCCATTGTCCAGGGTGTCCAGCTCCAGGGGAATCATGGTAGGAGGATACAATGTGGCGTCGTAGTGCTTGATTTGCTGGTATGTAGCATCGTTCCTTATAGAAGAGTAGTCCGTCTCTTTCTTCCCATTGATCCGTGTTTGACTTGAAAGGAAATGCGTCTGTTTTTCCTAGTCGTGCTGATCGTACTTGTTCAGCAATGTCGTCATGTGTAAGATGTTTTTGAATGTCTTCTGCCAATTTATAATCCACGCTTGAAGTGGGTGCTTCGATTTCGATGTCGGAAATGATTGCTTCTTCGGTGAATAATGACTCTGGTAGGAGGATTGTGGCGACGAATTTGTCTTCGGGTAGTAACACTTCTTCTGTATTGTCAAATTTTGCATCAGCTGGTGCAGAGGCTCTTGTCATGGCGTCCGCTTGAATGAGTCTGGTGCCTGCATGGTGTTCAAGTTCATAATTGAACTGGGACATGAATAGCTGCCATCTTGCTTGTCGTCTATTCAATCGTTGTGGAGATCGGAAGTACGTGATGTTCTTGTGGTCAGTGAGGATCTTTGTGGCGCTTGGGTTTCCTTCTAGGTAGTGGCGCCACGCTTCGAGTGCTCGTACTATTGCCAGTAATTCCCTATCGTAGATTTCGTAGTTGCGTTCTGCTGGGTTGAAGGATTGGGACAGGTAGGCGACTGGTAGCCAATCTCCGTTGATATCTTGTTGTCGGAGTACTGCTGCTGTTGTGAAAAGTGATGCGTCTGCTTCAATGAGGAATGGCTTTGTGGCATCTGGCATTAATAGAAGAGGTGCCAATGTAAATCATTGTTTTAGCGTCTCGAAAGCCTTCTGACATTCGTTTGTCCAATTGAACGGCTTGTCTTTCTTGGTGAGTTCATTGAGTGGCTTTGCAATGTCTGAATAATGGTCGATGAAGCGTCGATAGAAGTTGCCGAACTCTAGAAATCCTCGAACTTGTTTGACGGTAGTTGGTATCGGCCAGTCCAATATTCCTTTGATTTTGACTGGGTCCATGGCAACTTGGTTGTGTGATACGAGTGCTCCGAGGAATTCGACTTGCCATGCATCAAAGGTGCATTTCTCAAGTTTGAGGAAAAGGTCATTGTCGCGGAGTCTTTGAAGGATTATTCGTGTCCTCTTTCTATGTTCATCTTGATTGGATGAATGAATAAGCATGTCATTCATATAGATGACTAGCCATCCTTCGTTGACCATGTCGTGGAATAGGTCATTCATCATTGCTTGGAACGTTGCCGGGGAGTTGCATAGTCCAAAGAACATGACCGTTGGTTCGAATAGTCCTCTGTTTGTTTTGAAGGCTGCTTTCCATTGATCTCCATCTTTGATTTGTACGTTGTTGTATCCTGCTTGTAAATCAAGCTTAGTGAATATGCTGGATCCTTTGAGTTGATCGACAAGGTCTGAGATGAGAGGAAGTGGGTATGCATTTTTGATAGTGCCATCGTTCAAATACCGGTAGTCTTGGCATGGTCGTAGTGTTCCGTCTTTCTTTCCTACGAAGAAGAATGGTGAGGCCATTGGTGATTTTAATGGTCGTATGTAGCCTTTTTGCATATTCTCATCGAGGAATTCGTCGAGTTTCTGTTGTTTCAATGGAGATAACGGATAGACTTTGCAATCTTTGGGGATGAAATCTGGTTTCAGATCGATGGCATGGTCGTATGGTCTTGATTCCGGAAACCGTTCGGCTGCTTGCTTTTCAAAGACGTCTTGATAGTCTTGATAAGCAGTTGGTAGTTCGTTTTTTGTATTCTCCGTTGCCTGTTGTGCCATTGCCATTGCCGGGTTGATTTTTGCGTTAATCCATAAAGATGCTATATCTTTGGCCATTTCATCTGGTTCAGTGCGCATGGTGTATGCGAAGAAGTCTCCTGGGGTGTATGCGAGGATGTAGTCTTCTTCTTCGCATTGTTCGGCTTGTAGGATGGGTTCTGAGGCGATTATCGAGGCAATGTGTATACACCAGTCCAGAGGTGCTCCTTTTCTGAGAAGATGTAGTACGTGTCGAGCTATTTCTTCTGGTCTGGCTTCTTGTATTGTTTCGGTGTCGGTAGACCCAAACCCCTTTGATCCTCGTTTGGTTCCTGGTAAGGTTTTGACCTGTTTGGGTTTTGCCATAGAGATTCGTTCGAGTACTAGTTGCGCCACTCGATCTCCTTTGACCACTTTGTGTTCTTCGATTTTGGAGTTGATGAGGAGTATGCGAATTTCTCCAGTATAGTCCCTGTCGATTACTCCTGCTCCTACGTCGATTCCTTTGACTGCTAGTCCGCTTCTTGGTGCAATTCGTCCATAGGTTCCTTCAGGAACTTGAGCGCTTAGCCCTGTTTTGATAAGCATGCGAGATTGAGGTGGTATTATCTGGTCTTCGCTTGCATAGAGATCAAGTCCTGCGGCTTCCTCTGTTCCTCTAGTGGGTATTTGTCCTCCTTCTGAGATAGTGACCGCAAATTCTGTTTCTTCTCTAAGGAGTGCTGAGTCGTTGGATGGAAGAGCATTGATGCTTCTTCCTTCATTATCTGGTAATTCCTCGATTTCGCATTTTTGAATTCTTTTTGAGAAGTCTAAGGTGCCTTTGTTCCAGTTGATGGACGGGTTTCTTTCTTGTAACCAGTCCATGCCGAGGATGATGTCTTGTTTGCCTAATTGGGTAACTAACAACCTTTCTTTGGTAGGTTGGTTTCCCACGTTCATGTCGATTTCTACTTCGTTGCGAATGAACCCAAGTTTGCTCGGAGTTCCGTCGACATTGAATACTTTGATTGGTCTTTTTAAGGGTTTCTCTTGTAGTCCTAACTCCCGGACTGTTCTTCGATTGATGAATTTGCCTTGTGCTCCTGAGTCGACTAGTGCAAGGACTTTTCCAACGGTTTCTTTTGCTCTGATTTGGATGGGGATACGCATCGATTTTGATTGCATGTCGGCAATTAATACAGAGGAAATTGATATTCTAAGAGGCGTTGACGTTGGGGCAACCCTCAGACATGAAAATCCGGATTAGCTTCGAGATAACGGGCGAAGAGATCCTTAGCATCTTCTTGAGAGAGTTTGGTTACTTCTTTGACCAAATCTCTAGGTTCGTTGTCGAGATCAATGAGGTTGGGTTCCTCTCTGACCGTTGTAGTGCGGACATTGGTGGAATTTCCTTTATTCCATTGTCCTGATCTTTGGTTTGTCTGAGGACGGTTGCCTTGTTGTGAGCGATTGGATTGGTATCTTCCTTGCTGGTTGCGTTGCTGGGGTTTCTTGGGCGAAGGACAATTTCTGGCAATATGTCCCTTGCCTTCGCAATTGAAGCATCGTCCTTCTCGGCATGTTTGGTCTCGGGAGATGGCGTCGATGTCCATGGCATCGGGGTCGCGTTCCTGAGTTCTTCCTCCTCCTCCATTTCCTCTGGAGTGAGAGGTAGTTTTGTCGATCCTTCCCCTTTGTCTTCCTCGTCTGAGTTTGTCCCATTCTATTTCTGCGTTGTCCAGCTTGAGTGCTTCTTCTTGCCATCCTTGGAGTGTGGTTGGCTTCTTCTCTCGTTGGATGAGAGTCTTTGCAAGGACGGATTCGAGTCCTCCTGTATAGGTACATTGGAGGTAGGTGTCTGTGCTCGGGTTGTTGTACTTGGCTTCCTTGACGAGTCGGTTAAATTTGACGTTG